>NC_080672.1:188103028-188407468 GCF_030247195.1 Topomyia yanbarensis
TATATATTATATTACGATGATGATAAGAAAACCAGTTAACAAAAAAACGGACTGGTTCAATTTGCAGACATAGCCTTTCCTTCAAAAGAACGTAACCAGATACATTTCGAATATTCCGGGTGGGAGTGAGGAGGGGCACCTGATTTATTTTACTACGTAACAGGCCGACGTGGGTACCCACAAAACTAAAATGCCCATAACTAAGGTAATATCCAACCTATTTCGATACTTTTGGTCGTTTTGGATTCAGGAACTCATCCACTTTTGGACTTGGTAAAACTGAATCGGGTTACTACATTCGGCTCCCGGGAATCCGGGTTTCCGGAAGCAGGTTCCAGTGCTGGGGTACTATTTGCGAACTTCAATGGAATACTAGCAATATGGATATCAAAATTCTTGGAATTGCATCAGTATCTCGTGATTTTGGAACCATTTGGTGATTTGACCCCGGAACGGACATTCCGGAACAGGTTCCCGTGGGGCCGTGAGTGGCCATTCCATTCCATTTCCATTTTTCAAATTGCCATAGGGTCCCATAACAATAAAAACAGATTTCCGAGACAATTTGAAGAGTTTTGATACTCATATTGCTAGGACATGATTAAAATTTACAAATCATATCCTAGTACTGGAACATTACTCCGGAAAATCCGAATTACCAAAAACCAGATTCATTATTCCGGTTCTATTGTACAGAATCAAAAAGTGGACGAGTTCCTGAATCCAAAACATCTAAAAGTGTCCAAATCGGTTAAAGGTGGCCATAGTTATGAGCCTTTCAATTTGTGGGTACGTCCTCTTTCAATTCGATCACACAAATATCGAGGCAGCATTCCATTAATAATTTTAAAAATGAACACCATTGTTAAGTAATAAATTCTTTGCTTCACAGAGAGCCATTGTAATGCGTTTAGCATGAAACTAGAGGAACTGTATCTATTACATTTTAACCCATTATGTCCTAGCGTATGAAATTTCATACGCAAAAACAACACATTTCTGGATCATACTTGTTATACAATAAAGCCATTTTCAAACTTCTGGTCTTCTGTGAATGTTAACTAATACCCTATAGTTTATAATGTGTATGCTCAATAATCATTTTTTATTAAATTCCATTGTGTTTTCGAATGTCAAAGTTGGATAAAATTCAAACCAAAATGTGAACAATACATATTATTAATTTTCTCTTCTAAATCACTAATTCTTGTTTCGGATTGTGAACGAATGGCCATAAGAGATGTGAAAGATGTGGCTCAGTGCGAAAAAATGGAAGAAATTGGTGAAACAATTGCAAACATTCTGCTGGTAGTTCAACGTATGAAATTTCATACGCTAGGCTGAACCGATATCTTTTTTCCCAAGGCAAAATTATTTCCTCTTTAGGATTAGGAGGAGATTTACAACTTTCACGCTGATTTTAAAGTTGAATCAGTACATTCAAGGCTAACAAATGCTTAATACGTAGCAAATCATACCTGGTTCTACCCGGAATATTTTTTATGTAAATTCTCGTAAGAAAATGTTCTTTTTCTTAAAATAATTACTAAGTTTGAGGGAAAGATGGTTTGATGCAACGAACCAATCATGAGACGAAACGGCACGAGAGAGGAGAGTAGTGTTAAAATCATTCAAAAAAGCTGCTAAATGAATGATCTCGCAAGGTTGAAGATATTATTCGATTTTATGCTGAGTATAAAGATTTTAGCCGAATTTTCTCTGTAATGATTTTTTGATACCCTATCAGCCCAGCGTATGAAATTTCATACGTTAGTTTTTTTCGCAACGAAACGGTCCAAAGTGGTTATTTTATTTTTCCCATACTTAATTCGACATAATATGAGAGCTCACGAAGTATTTTATAAATTACCAAAAGTTTTAACATAGCTGGGTTATAATGGGTTAAAATTTATCGCATGCAAAATAGAATGCAATCGCTGTAACCTCAATATTTGTGTTTGGTTGGCAAGAAACAAAATGGATGGGCAGAAGTCAATATGTGGTGAAATAATAGATTTATATAATAAAATTTTACTACTAATTGTTAAATCATTTTTCAGACGACACAATATATCATACTTTTTAGCAATCTTTTTGAAATAGATGCCCCAAATATACTTTCTAAATGTAAATGTGCCCCCTAGAAGTTTAGGATCGTGGGATTTTTTACGAACCCATAAGGGCGATGTGTAGTGTCTTTAATAATGTGTATGAATGTTTTGACTTCTCTGTATCAAGTGATATTTTTAAAAATAGGCTTAAACGGGTAACTTAGTGCATTGGATGTGATTTAGATAGTGGTTTTGATTAGTTAGTTGTATTATTAAGTTCAACATAGTGTAATGTAATGTAATGTAATGTGCAATATTGTTTAATATGTGTATGTGATAAGATAATGATGTTTTACGCGTATTTGGAGATTGTTCGATGAACTTTCCCAAAATGGACTTTTCCTCATTCTATATTTCATGTAGACCATGTAGGTCAGATGAAAAATAAATCAATAAATAAATAAATAAAAAAATGGCATCTTTGCTTTTCAGTCATATTTCGTCCAGGAAGTGTAATTTGATGTGTCGTATGATGGGAATGACCTCTAAGTCGGGATTGGTCCACTGGAACCGCACACCGGAGCTCCGGAACTGGTGTTGAAACAGCTAAATGTGAACAAAATTACATGTTTATACTCTTCCATCAGTCTTATTTCATCGAGAAAGTATGATTTGACGTGTCGCATGATAGATATCTGAACTGATTCTTCGAAGCCGGACACCGGTGCTCCGGAAATGATGTTGTAATGACCATGTCTGCCCAAACTGGTCTCTATGCTCTACCGTCAGTCTTATCTTATCGAGAAAGTGTGATTTGATGTGTCGCATGATAGCAATAGCCTCTAAATCTGAACTGGTCCTCCGGAACCGGACACCGGTGTTCCGGAACTGATGTTGAAACGGCCATGTGTATCCAAAATGGCCCCCTTGGTCTTCCGTCAGTCTTATTTCATCGAGAAAATGTGATTTGATATATCGCATGATGGAAATGACCTCTAAATCTGAACTGGTCCTCCGGAACCGGACACCGGTGTGCCTGAACTAATGTTGAAATGACCATGTCTGCCCAAAATGGTCTCTTTGCTCTTCCGTCAGAAAGCGTGATTTAGTGTGTCTCTTGATAGGAATAGCCTCTAAATTCTCCGGAACTGGACACAGGTGTTCCGGAACTGATGTTGAAATGGCCATGTGTGTCCAAAATGGTCTCTTTGCTCCTCCGTCAGTCTTATTTCGTCGAGAAAATGTGATTTGACGTGTCGCATGATAGGAATGGTCTCTGAATCTGATCTGGTCCTCCGGAACCAGACTCCGGGGTTTCCGGTAGTCTAACATCCGGCAAGGTAAGCGATAATGTGTGCTAAAGCAATTGAAGCATCCCTGTATGATTCCAAAAGAAAAAAAACTAGAGGTGGGTAATTTCTGGGACATAACCGCGGTGTTGACGTGGGACTATTCGTTGGCGTATCATATTATTAAAATTCTGCTTGTATCTCTTTCAAATGGTTAAATTAACACATTTGATTCATCGGACTCATTGAAATTTTCCTGAGGGTTTTAATAGTATTAAGTTCGGTAAACTATTCAGTAAAACAATTTTATTACCGAGTTCTCCGCATAAAATACAGGTGTATAAACATCTGTCAGTAAGAGTTGATAATTTGTGGAAAATTTCTGCTGATAAAAGTTAAGGAATGCTGAATAGTTCTGTTATTCAAAATGTAAATTTTGCGATTACTAGTAATCGAATAAAAATTGTCTACGCCCTTTTGAAAAATTCCTCTTGTATCAAAATATTGCAATAGGGAGAGAAAATCATGGAGATTAATAAACCGAACACAACTGCAAAGTTTTGTTCGAATTGACAATGGTCATGTTTTGTGGTCGGCCGGTTTCTCATGGAATCCCTCAAGAGGCATAATGTTTCGCCATCCTGGCAACAGAGAATGATACTTTGATTTGATAAGTACTATTTAGTATTCTTTATACTCTATACTTTATATTACATTTTTAGTTATACCTCTTGAAAGTTGAAAAGTGTTGCAAGTAACCCCGGTTTGACGGTATATATATATATATATATATATATATATATATATATATATATATATATATATATATATATATATATATATATATATATATATATATATATATATATATATATATATATATATATATATATATATATATATATATATATATATATATATATATATATATATATATATATATATATATATATATATATATATATATATATATATATATATATATATATATATATATATATATATATATATATATATATATATATATATATATATATATATATATATATATATATATATATATATATATATATATATATATATATATTTCAATTTAACTCTTTACAGGGATTTGTTTTGTCAGCCCTTAAAAGAACCGATGGTCGGGTGTGGGTGGCATCCGGCGACTACTTACTTTGAGCTGGAATACTTGATAACGGCACGGCACGGCACGGTACCAACCTTCCGATACGGCATGTTTTGCAATCTAATCCGGCTTCCTTTTACCGTATGAGTTTGCCAAGTCTGTACCCAGCGCCAGACGAGAAACCTCGTTCGAAATATACTCGGAAATGGTCACGAAGTTGTTCATGATACTCATCGCCTTCGACTAGACTCCGGTGTCCGGATGGAGTTGCGTGAACACCTTGTAGAAGTAGATAGCGTAGCTCTCCTTGCGTCGTTGCTTTCGCCTCTTCTCACCTTTCACGATGTTCTGTGCCTTGCCGCCGCCACTGACGATTTTTTGACGGCATTACCATGACGATGTGATACCACTACTGCTGGGTGCGAATTAAAACTGATGAAAAAATCGGCTGTACCTATCTTTTATACTCGACTGTAGAGAAACGGAAATCCGTCCTTTTTTATATTTATCGCGTTTCGTTCGTTCGTTGGCCCACCCCTTTGATGGACGATGTACAATGAACCGAGTGCTTTACGAATGGCATCAGAAAAGAAGACCTTCGCAACCAATTTCTGATCGCAACAAAGAGAAACCCGCCTTTACTACTTTACACAACTATTTCCGTCATATAAAGTATTAATTTGAAGTTCTCCGCTATTCTAAATCAACGTACAATCCGTATAGTTGAAAGGTGAAATAATTTCTCATATATGTGCCCTGCCCTTGTTATTTTTCTATTTATAAGACAAGGTCCACAAATATCCTATTTTTTGATTGAATTACAATGTTTATTGACTATTCTATTTAACTCACGCTCAACTCCTCTTCAAATGCAGAACAAATGTTCACCGACCGATTTGGTTCTGTGGCCGCCTTTATTGCATGCGTGCAATCGGCGACTTCATGCCTATCTCAAATATGTGAAACCGACTTTTCCTTAATACTTTACTACGGAAGTTTGCCACACGCTACTGTTGCTCGATACAAGGTTAATAAGTTGTTTGCTGGAAGACACGACCACGATGACATTAAAAATGCGACCATTTTTGTCAGCCAGCCATATTATTCGTGATACATCCTGTAATGCCATCGACTTATTTAGGGATACACACAAAAGGTAACAAATCGTATCCTCTACGGAATCTACTACACAATTGTTTTGATTATTTACCAACAAATCGCGCAAAAATCTGTTTGTTCCGTACAGCACAGCGCAAATAATTGACGTTGGAAAACAAATCGGCAACTTCAGTTGCCAAACACTTAGAAACGATCGAAGCATTTTTCCGTCAATGTCACTTTTCTGATTCAAATTTTTGTAGGTATTTTCTTGCTTCCGTCCATTGGTCAGTTTATTGGTTTTATCGTACATTTTTCGGATATTACTATAGAAAATAACTAACCCGATAAGAGGGAAGTTATTTTCCAAAGCACGAAATGGAAATTTCAATTGTAATTCTTCTGAGAACGATTTTGTGGTCCTAATAAGGACCGTTTGTTGTGAATATTATTTCGGCGTTTCCCGCTTGGCATGATGATTATTCGCTTGGTATGGATAGCGCACAGATTGGTATCTCCCTACAAACTAACCAGGTAGGCCTCGCTTGCTTCTTAGAGGGCCATTACGGCTGAGCTCCGGAAGGGTAGATCGGTTTTGAAATGCTGTGCAATCTCACGGACCAGGCACTGGGAGAGCAGCTTGCGGATTAGTAACTCTGTCCACTTCTGAGAGCGATGAATTTCACGCAGGGCGACGACAGTTCTTGGTTGGCAGCGATAAGGCAGTAGCTATGATTTGGTTGGTGGACCAAATGCAGCTTCTCGATGAGCAGCACACGTACGTGTGTTCTGCTATGTGGCTTAGACACGTCTGGCTTTAAGAAAAACTGTGACACCCATATTTATAGATTCTAGCATTAATGTTGATTCGCATTAAAAATAGTTTTTAAACTTTTTAAAACAAGTTTTACAAAGCAAACAAGGTATCAATGGCAAGCGCTGAAGCGTTTTCCTTTCGAATTATGAAGAAAAATTAGTAATTCCTTTAGTAGGAGAAAAGTTATTAAGGTTTAAAGTGGACGTAACGCATCCGCTTTGAAAATTTTGAAATGACACCCAGTATAGTAAAGAAAGACACAAGTCCTTCGCCAAAAATAAAGTTTTCACCCGTTTTCATTCACGAACATCAATATCAGATATGGATTTCTTTTGAAAATACGAGGTGTGCAGCAGTGTTGTCATAATCATAATCAAAAAATTAAAAATCAATGATCACCGTCGAAAAAAATCATCGATGATAATCGTTTTCATTATTACCACCTGACATCACAAACCTTATAACTTGATATACAGAGGGTGATGTTGATCTAGTATTCTCGTTTTCAATTTTATGTGCCCGCTGTCACCCATTACTGTTCACGCAACGGTAACCAAAATAAAATCATCACGTGATTGCTACACATTTGAGTAGAAGAAATTTTATTAAAAAATCGTGAACAATTTTTCTCAGCTTTGGATGATGTCTCTGGCTAAACGCTCTCATCATATTTTGTAGGCTCTATTAGTAGAACACACAGCTAATGGCATTTTCGTTTTTGACAATGCACTACACTGGTGTAGTCGGTGTTACACTCACTCAAACTCCCTAACAGCAGAGAAACCGTGTGAAGTTTCCGGGATTCTAGTGTTTTGGCGGCTTCGGTGATCACGATGTAAGCCCTGTTGGGCTGTTGGTTAACTAAAATTCTAACACTCAAATCTGTTTAATAGTATAGGGACACATACTATTTTTACTATTAATATTAAATAAATATTTTGGTTCGCTGCATACGAGAACATTTTCCCCCTAAACAAATGTGTTGGGCCCTAATTAACTTCTCGCATCTCCCGTTATATTCAGCTCTAGTTGTTCAATCGCAGCTACTGCAAAATGGCAAACGAAACTGATATAGCAGTGTATGCGCATAATAAAATAATCAATATCATCACACATCATTGATAAATGGTGAGATTGATTTTCTCTTTAGATGATTTTATGAGTACATGTGAAAGAAAAACTTATCACGATGATGAGATCGAAGAAGGCGTAATGGATTTCACATTTTCATTGTATTACTAAACTCATCCGTGATTTTGCTGATAATAAATATCGAGTAAGAGAATCAGTAGTAATTTTATTCGTTACCGATTTTTGATTTTTTGATAATTTCCCAACACTGGTGTGCAGTACATTTCCGGCAATTTCTCCGGATTGGCCACTTGTAGCCTTATTTCTCCATATTTATTTGATAGTGCAACTATTCCCCTAAATATTACCTTTTTTGATTGAAAATTGATTCACTGTATCAAAAGATATAACCAAAAATATGCAACAAAGCCGTCCCGTTTTAAGGGTTACAAACTGTCTTTGATATGTAATTTGCATTCCATTGAAACTAATGAATCTCATCGCACAGTAAAATCAAAGTTGAATTTGCGATCAATTTCTTTCGGAAAATGTTCTAAACAAAAGTTCTCTCGCGCTCACTAGAATCTGTATCTTCTTGGAAATTTAGCGATAGATTATGGTTTTGATTCGGCTAAAGAAGTGGGAAATTTATATTTTCAGCCTCATTAGAGATAATATTACTATGACAAGACAATCTTTCAGATTCAGATTAGAGACTACATTATTTGTTTTAATATATTTACAGGATAAAAAGCGTATTGCCAAAAAGAAAGAAGAGGTTCGCAAGGCAGCATTACTTGAAAAAGGTATCGATGTTCGGGCTCACGCAAATCTTCTGGATGAAGGCGACGATGACATACTGTTCTAAACAGAAAGGACATTTACGTGTTATATTGTATGTCGTAGATCGCACGGAACTTTCGATTGTGTAGAGTTCGTTCCGAAAACAACAGTAAACGGTTTTAAAATAGCAATGTGCTGTTTTGTAGAATGCGGTGTATAATATAATAATATTCGTTTTATTCTTTATTTGAGTTTATATGAATACATTGCTATCGTACAATTAAAATTATATAAGCTACAATTACTTAGTTGTCTACCGTCAAACTAGAAAAGAAACAAAGTTTGTTTTTAATTCAAAGGTTAATTTTTGTTTGTGTAGAATGTCACATTTGTTATTTTATAAACGATAATGCAACAGGCGCAATGTATACATAATATGTAACGTTTATTCTATCATAAGAACTAAAAGAAAATATGCCATATGTCTATTTTGAGTTTTACAACCGGAAATTCTCTATAAGGTTTTCCATAAACCACTTAGACTAAAATTTGACAGTTTTTCCCACAACTTTTCCCATGCTCATCGATGCTATATAGGTTCATCAAACTCAAACAAAATAAGCAAAACATGCGAAAGCAAAGTTGATGCGCACTTGAATGTTATTATTCGTTGATTCATTTTAACCTTCTAGTTCCCACCACCGCCTCTAGGCGGTCTCTTTAAAAATCTAAATAAAACTACTAAAACATTATGCTATATTTCACCCTAAGGAGGAAAATAGGGTAAACACCAAATTTCTCACTAGGGCGATTTTTTTTGGTAAAACCAATCTAGTAAACTAAAACATGATTGTATGTTGTCACCCGCACTAGCATTTCTTCCCAACCAGGTATCTGCTACGCCGCCATGATATCAATACCAAAACCTAAAACGTCGCGTTAAGGTCGAACCGCGATGTACAGAATCGATTCCATTCAACACCACTTTGTAATATTCGAGTTCGTTTAATGTGTTGATGTATTCTAGTGTCATCAACATCTCCAAAACAACAGTTTTCATCAATTAGCGGTGCAATATTTTAACTTTTTAACAAATATCTAAAGATTGAGGCATGCCGTGCCGTGTCTGAATAGTGAAAATCGAGCTTCGACCAAAACGAGCAGAACAATATGAACTTTCAGTGGGGCCCACAATGTGTGTGCCCGCTGAGATGTTGACTTATGTCAGTTCAATAAAAATGGGATAGGGGTGCCATATACGTGTTCCCAACGTTTACACCTTTCATACACACACATTGTTTGAATATTCGTAGCTTTCTGTCAAAGTTAATTGAAGCTTAAAGTTAAAAATTCGAGGAAAACGTGGAAAAAAATCGGGTAATCTTCACTAAATTTTAACTAATTTCAATGACAACAAAATATTGAGTGGCCTGTTACTAGAATTTCTCTGTAGATGTGAATTGGTTTAGTGGAATTAATCAGAAGTTTAGCTTTTTTGGTAAAATACTGAGCAAAAAATATTCAGTATTTAGTTATTACTTATCGTACCAAAACTAGCATTATGTGCAATTTTAGCTGAAAGAAGTATGGCTTTCCGTGCTAGATTAATCGGAAGGCAATACTTGAAAGAACCATCGAACAGATTAGGCGCGTTCTTAAATCCACCAGCAACTCATCGGTATTTTGATGACTTTTTGTTGCGGGAGAGTAAAGCGACGCGCTGTGACACCAGTGTGCAACAAAGCTTGATTATGTTGCGCGAGAGAGAGATTATCACATCAGACAGCTTAACAGTCCATCGTACGGTGAGGGCCGATGATTTGATCAACAAACGGCATCGAGAGGAAAGAGACTTTTAACGTACACATACCAATACACCAGTTATTTGGCATGCGCTAGTATTGAATTGCTGGTGAATAAGTTTTACTTAGCACTGCGTGTCAGTCGAGTGAGCAGTTTAGAAACTGATTGGAGTTGTGTTTGTCGTTTTTTCCTGTTTTCGGCCTGTGCAACTCATGCGCATCTTATGTACATTTTAGTTAATAAATTGCTTATCCTAAAAACTAGTTGCGTACTCTGAAAATAGGACAATAAACAAAGAACAAGTTCACTATCTCGCTTTTCAATTGAATTAGAATACTCTTCCTTTATGGACTATACTTTAAATGCATTTTTTCAGCTTCCTACAGCTAATTATATAGCTATTTGAGTGTTTTTCGTGTTGGGTCTACTAAAAAGGTCTATATGTACTCGTCTCGATGCTTCAGGCATTAATTGAGATGAAACCAAAACTGATATTAGTGTTTATAATTTAAGTTTGATTCGGTGGTAAGTAGTTTCTTCAAAATCGTTCGTGCTTTTGAAGATGCAACATTTGAATATCTCTTTTTCAGTTCGGTGTTTTCCGGTCAGTTATTTTTTTTTCAATTGATAGTTCAGCAACGTGGCTTCAATTTACTGATTTTCAGTGATATACTTTCCGAGTTTCAGCAAAACAAACGTCACTTGTACTGAGATCTTAGTTAGCTCGGCTGCGTACAAAGTAAAAAGTTGCGGAAAAAGTGAGAGTCGGTAAAACAAAATTAATGGTCAGGCTTCCAATCTGCTTGTTTCGTTGACATTGGAAAATGTCTGTATATTTTTATGAACATATAAGGTAATGAGCAGATTTTTTCCTTGTTTCTATTATCATTCTACCTGTTAGATCAGAAAAGCGCCTAAGCCTAAACAAACAGCATATTTACTGTTGGAAAATAATTCAAACAATAATACGTTCAATGTTGCTGATGTATACCAATCACTTAAGGGACCATAGATGTTTTTCTACGTTTTCTGACCCGTCTTAAAAAATCATCGAACACGAGAATGTAAAATATATTGAGGTCTCTTGCGTAATTAAAAACACACTTTAGTATTTAAATACAATATTTGGCGACATGCAAAAACTGCTTTACTGCCCCTCTTCGGTACCTTAAGCGCAATAGTTGCAATGCGAATTTTGAAAATACTTTCGAGAGTCCACAGAGTTCCAGAACAAAGAATAAGCCAGCGGTCACTGCTTGATGAATGTAAAATTCACAAATTTTACATTGAATGCGGTATTGTTTTTGTCGAAAGGAATTTTTTAACTTTAATTGGAACGAATTGGAATTTGAATTCGAGTTTGTGAATAATTGGTCAATTCATATTCTAGAACTTATATGGACCTTAATCCAGTCACCAGTATATATTAATATCAGTAAATCTACTAAAAATGCTACCGAAAAAAACTCTCTGAGTTTTAGTACTGGATTCATGAAGTTTCAATCTTATTTTAGTTGTGATTTTCTACATGCTTTAAAAATTATTACAAAGGCTTTGAATCAGTTTTATCGATTGACCACATTATCTTTGTACAGTATTATTGAGGCCACACATGATCCACTTCGGCACCGATTCCTGTTGGCCAACCGCATCAAAGACAGTAATATTTACCAAACTCTGAATTTCTAACAAACAATTTGGTTTCAAAAACATTTAAAAATGGCCTAAAATAATTTCGAAATTATTCGCTACAAAAATGTTACACCTAACGAAGGCTAACATTTTGAAGTAGAATACTTCTAACGTTTCAATATGGGATCCCGTTTCAAAAATTTCAGTTGCGAAATTTTCCCAGGTTTGAAATGCGAATATCTTCCGTTCTACTGGACGAAATCGCAATATTTTTGCACTATCTGATCGGAAATTTGTGCACGTATTTCGTATTTAATTTCGGAATTAGTGCGACTACTATAAATAAACCAACACAAGAATTTTTAGAAAATCCTTCGGAAACAGCGAGGAAAATGCGCAATTTGCCAGCATATCCCACGCAGAGCCGTCAAAAAGGAGCATGTAAGCGTTTCATTACATACGGGAATGTTATATATACAGGTCACGCGAGCTTGTTTTGTATCAGTGGGTGCTCGCTTACCACACGAGTAACGTGCTCGTCCGGACGGTACAATGAGCGGTATCATGTTTGCGTTCCCTACCAAGCGTCATCGCAAGGTTCTTCGTGATAAAATCCAGGGAATCACCAAATCCGCCATTCGGCGTCTGGCTCGTCGTGGTGGTGCAAAATGCGTTTCCGATTTAATCTACGAATGCTGATGGTGTGCAGGAAAATGTCATCCGAGATGTCGTGAACACACCAAGCGCAAAATCTCAATGAATGCCGTCTATACTCTGAAGCGGCAGGGACGCACATTGTATGGATTTGGAAGTTGAAAAGGTAGAACTCACTCGTATCATTATAAAAAAGGCCCTTTTCAGGGCCACCAAACTCATTTCCAAGAATAAGTTTGCATTTTCTGTTTCATGGACTGTTTCTCCCTGGAGAGCAAGTTGGGTTAAACCGATAAATTATGATTTATTTCAGTACGCAAATTGCAAATATGGTCAGAAACAAACTGGAGTGAAGTGGAAAACATTTTTACTAGGCGCATTCAAAAAAGGTTTCAATTCTCAAACATTTTACCAAGGGGCCGTATTACATTACTCTCTTTACCCTGAGTGTTCGATAATCTCCGTATTGGAAACACAATTTCAATTTTGTTCTTTATCAAAAATATGTGGTCGACCAACGAAGGGGTGGAGCTACGAATAACACATATTGAGGACAACACAAAAAAGGACGAGCTTACATTGTGCTGTAGTCAGGTATAAAAACTCAGCATGCTGTTGCTCACGCTCAGTTCGGTTCCAGCATCGGCATGCAGCAGTTCGTTTGCAGCATCTCCCGCGTCCGTTTGCTGCTGTCAGAAGAGTTGGCCAAGCACGCCGTCTCAGATGGCACCAAAACTGTTACCACATACACCAGCTCGAAGTAAATTTCGAACACTGCCCAAACAAAAGGCCCTTTTCAGGGCCATCATTTTATCGACAAAGAATGAAATTGAAGTTTTGTTATTACAAGCATCAGTAAGTGGCTTGCCAAGAGCGTTGGATGGTAAGTGAGCCACTTGTGAACAATATCGTCGCTTTAAAGTAGAATGGCACAAAATCAAAAGTTATTTGTGATTTATAGACAGTTTAGTGTAATGATTCAATTTACAAAAATCGAACGTTTTCTAACGTTTCGATATAGGTGCTCCGTTTCAAAATTTTCGGCCAGAATGCTGCCTGTTTTTTCAAACGTGAAAATTTGCTGTTATTTTGAATGAAAACTTTCGATTTTTGCGCTTATTGGAAATAGTTGTGACTAAATCTGTAGAATGTACAATTACTGAAAATAACGGATTTTGTGAAAGCAGTGGTTGGTCCGTACAATTCGGTTCCAAGCGAGCCAGACTAGTTTTCGTTGGAAGGTCCACCTCTGACAATAGAAGTAAACTATTTTATTTTGAATTCAACTAAAACTTTTTGAAAACAGCACAGCTAAAAAACTTTTGGGAAAAACGCGCAAACCTAAATTTTTCACTATAATGGAAACTGCCTGTGCACCCGCCGCACAGCATCATCAAGATTGATAATAATTCAAGCCGGGAGGAAAGAGGTTGTAAGGCAATGGAAAACGAAAATTTCATTTATATCTTACTGGAATATAATTGGCTGGTCCTGAAAAGAACTTGTTGGTTTGTGGTTTATTTTGGGTCACAATTTAGGCCTGCTCGATTGCTGATAGCTGTGAATTTCTCGCAGGGCGACAGTTTCTGTTCAGTAGTGATGAGGCTTCCTAACGCCAACCTGACCTGACTGGGGCACTTTTACACGGCTTTCTTTGCTTACTGCTTGTGGGGAGGCTTTCCTCCGGTGGACTTGCGAGCGGTCTGTTTGGTACGGGTCATTTATCAACAAAGAATCGAATTGAAATTTTGTTATTACAAGCATCCGAAAGTAGCTTGCCAAGAGCGTTCGATGGCAAGTGAGCTACTTGTGAACAATATCGTCGATTTCACGTAGAATGACACAAAATAAAAAGTTATCATTTGTGTGTTTGTTTACAGTTTCGTGTTTACTAGGCGCATTCAAAAAAGGTTTCAATTCTAAAACATTTTACCAAGGTGCCGTATTACATTACTCTTTTTACCCTGAATGTTCGATAACCTCCGTATCGGAAACACAATTTCAATTTTTTTCTTTATCAAAAATATGTGGTCGACCAACGAAGGGGTGGAGCTACGAATAACACATATTGAGGACAACACAAAAAAGGACGAGCTTACATTGTGGTGTAGTCAGATATAAAAACTCAGCATGCTGTTGTTCACGATCAGTTCGTTTGCAGCATCAGTATGCAGCAGTTCGTTTGCAGTTTCCCGCGAAATTCAATCCGCCGTCCGTTTGCTGCTGTCAGAAGAGTTGGCCAAGCACGCCGTTTCAGATGGCACCAAAACTGTTACCATATACACCATCTCCAAGTAAATTCCGCCCACTGCCCAAACAAATGGCCCTTTTCAGGGCCATCAATTTCTCGACAAAGAATCGAATTGAAGTTTTGTTATTACAAGCATCAGAAAGTGGCTTGCCAAGAGCGTTGGATGGTAAGTGAGCCACTTGTGAACAATATCGTCGCTTTCAAGTATAATGCCACAAAATAAAAACCTATTTTAATCCACCTAGCGGTGCAATTGTGCCTTTCTCAATCATGAATCACGAGAATGTGTGCGTTGTTTATATTCATTAAAAACTTTTAAATGCATATATTACATTTTATTATTATACATCACATGACAACTATATACAGGAAAATAAATCATTATTCGAGATCTAAAATTTTGAAAAAGAAAAAACAGCCACAGTAATATTGAACTGAAAAAAGGTGCGAAATCGGCAAAGTCCCAAAAAGCTGATTTTAAAAAAAAAAAATTCGAAATAACATAAAATCTCGACGTTTCATGCATTTTAAAGATGTTTGTCATCAAAAATACGAATTCGATTTCTGAAATTTCATGGGGTCCCCCCTTTGAAAAAAAAATTGAGTTCCGGCTTATATGGGAATTTCATATGTGACGTGACGATTTAGTCTATATTTCCGGACCCATATAAGCGATCCGTATGAAGTTTTATACACATCTGTGGGGATATTATAGCTATCATTTGGGACTAAGTTTGTGAAAATCGGCCCAACCATTTCCGGGAAACTGATGTGAGTTCGTAAATTTTGAAAGATGGCCGCTTTTCCCGGGCACTTCCGGAACCGTCTTTGGTGGTCAATGTAGTCAACGAAAGTTTGTTTGGCTGTTGGTGACCTAGAACAGCAAATTTAAGTTGTTTGAGAGACATTTTAGCGAAATTTTTACCTTTTTTGCTTTCATCGGAGTATCGGTTTGAATCACAATTTGCTATGTGATCGCACGCCACAACCCGTAACTCCGGAACCGGAAGTCGGTTGGGGATAAAATTCAATAGCCTATTTACGGGGACGCAACATCTTTCATTTGAGACTAAGTTTGGTTGATTCGGTCTAGCCACCTCCGAGAAACCGATGAGACTGTTAGTCTGAATTTGGATACTTCCGCCGGGGCTTCCGGAACCGATGTTGGTGGCCAATGTGACCAAAGAGACTTTGAATGGCTGTTAATGACCTAGTACTACAAATCGAAGCAGTTGTGGTCACATTTTGGAAAAATTTTCACCATTATACATTCATTGCAGAATTTCTTAAAATCGACATTTTCTGCGTGATCGTACTCATCACCCTGTAATTCCGGAACCGGAAGTCGGATCCATTAGAAATTCAACAGCAGCCTATGGGAACGTTGCACCTTTCATTTGGGACTAAGTTTGTAAAAATCGGTTCATCCATCTCTGAGAAAAGTGAGTGAGATTGTGTTCGCGTACACACACACAGACGCACACACACACACACATACATACACACACACAGACATTTGCCGAACTCGACGAACTGAATCGAATGGTATATGTCACTCGGCCCTCCGGGCCTCCGTTAAAAAATCGGTTTTCAGAGCAATTGCAATACCTGTCTATTGAGAAAGGCAAAAAAGTTATTTGTGTGATTTGTAGACAGGTTAGTGTAATGATTTAATTTACAAAAATCGAACGTTTTCTAACGTTTCGTTATAGGTGCACCGTTTCAAAATTTTCGGCTTTGTTTTTCTAAAAGTGAAAATCTGCTGTTGTACTGAATAAAAACCTTCTATTTTTGCGCTGATTGGAAATAGTTGTGACTAGTTGTGTAGAATGTAAAATTACTGAAAATAACAGATTTTGTGAAAGCAGTGGTTGGTCCGTACAATTCGATTCCAAGCGAGCCAGACTAGTTTTCGTTAGAAGGTCCATCTCTGACAATAGAAATAAACTATTTTATTTTGAATTCAACTACAACTTCCTTGAAAACAGCACAGCTAAAAAACTTTTGGGAAAAACGCGTAAACCTAAATTTTCCACTATAATAAAAACTAGTGCCCCCGCCGCACAGCATCATCAAGATTGATAGTAATTCAAGCCGGGTGGAAAGGGGGAGGGAGGTTGTAAGGCAATGGAAAATTTCATTTATAATAATAATACTTTATAATTGGCTGGTCCTGAAAAGAACTTGTTGGTTTGTGGTTTATTTTGGGTCACAATTTAGGCCCGCTCGATTTCTGATAGCTGTAAATTTTTCGCAGGGCGACAGTTTCTGTTCGGTAGCGATGAGGCTTCCTAACGCCAACCGTGACTGGGGCACTTTTACACGGCCTTCGTTGCCAACTGCTTGCGGGGAGCCTTTCCTCCGGTGGACTAACGAGCGGTTTGTTTGGTACAGGCCATGTAGCGAAAAATGCTGATCTGCTACTTCTCTGATGCTGGTAGTAGGACGACGGTCAAACGCTCGTTTTCGTGCCTTCATTCATAAAAGTTCAACAATATTTTCAAAGAATGTTGCAAATTGTCAACTTGATAATTCCAAACATACTCCAAATAAACTATGAATGTACTAAAGTCGACAAAATCGCATAGAAATTGCTTATTCCAGAGCAGAATTTACCGGTCTAAAGTGTATTCTACTTCACTCCGGTTATGTCTCTGACATTACCCACCCATCTTTTTCTTGTTGTTTCACTTCACATAGTTTCGTAGTAGGTAGGGAAAAGTGGTCGGTTGCCGTCACTGGTCGGTTGTCGACAATTGATTCGTAGGTTCTGTACTACAACCAAAATATTTGTTGAACAAGTGAAATCCTGCTTAAAAGTTGTTTGATCATTTGCTTAGTGTTATAGAAAGAAGCAGATCGATCGAAAAAGTATGCCCATAGAATATTTACGAAGTGAATTAATTTTATATTGTGGTTCAAAAATTGAATGCCACTGAAACGTTCGCCACAATTGTTTTTATTTATTTTACCCCATTTTGTGGCAAATGGTTAATTCTCTCTAACCTAATCAATATGGGTATTTTCGGAACAGGCTTTACGAGTAGATACCAGAGATCGATTTTGAACGCAATTCCGAAAACCAAGATGGCAACTTCCGGTGAACCGTTTTTGATAATTTACATGGGAAAAGCCCATGGGTCGTGTTTTCACCGCTGGGTAGCACTGTATACACCAAATTGTCACGACCCGAGAGATAAGGGGCCATTCATAAACCACGTAGACCATAATTTGAGAATTTGATTGAATTGCTTGAAAATCTCCCATCACGGTATTGCACTTAAATGAGAGCAACAGGAGCACGTCTTACCTGTGAGGCGATCGTAAGCAAAAATATGGCCGGTCGAGGTTGCTGCGATCATTGAGCCCTTTGGCTCGTCGTTGCTAACGCTGGTGTGCGTATACGAGCAATGCATTAATGGCTCAAAAAATCGTGTTGCTCAGGGCATTTAGCTGAATACAATGCGGTCGTCCCGATCTGCCATGCCAAGCTTTGTAGCGGTAATATTTTATGCTATCGGCCATGTTTTAGTCTTACGATTGATTATATGCAATTATGCGATGTCATTATGCTAGAACAAAAGGAAAACTATTTGTTTTGTGATTTGAATATAATGTGGTTGTCCCGAACCGTCATGCACAGTTTTCATTGCAGCAAGGTTTTTTTTGCTGATATTTATGCGCGAGCTTTTTTTTATTCAATAGCGATGTGGCGTACTATAAGGGGCCGTTCATTTACCACGTGGACAAAGAACCTTTTTTCTGACCCCCTCGTGGACAAGTGTGGACAATTCCTAAACTCCTACCCCTCCCTACGGTGTCCATGTGGACTTTCAAAAAAAAATGGGTAGTTTCATAAAAATGGGATTTAGAAAATTTTCCCATGTGGAAGATTAATATTAAGCAAACCTTATGAAAATCGTTCAAATCTCAACGACTTGTGATATTTTATATTTACATTTCAAAGATTCATCACAAAATAACCTTTGAATTCTTGAATTGGTTCGTAATTTCAACCTCTAGCTATGACATCCAAAATTAATGTGATTAGACCATGTTACAGATGATTGCATCAAGTGATTTAGATAAAAAAAATCTGATTCTTTTTCGTGCGAGTTCTTATGATTTTTTCGATGATAGTCTTCATAGATGTTTTCAATTTTCACACGTGATGCACACGCACATACTATGCTGTTATAAGCACTTGGACTATTTAAAAATCTTGAAAAAAAATTGAATATAACCGCTCACACCAACAACAATACAAATTTGTTTCATTTTTATATAAAAGACAAAAATATGACGACGTGGACATTACACATACCCCCACCCCCATCCCAATGGATAAGCATGGACTTTCTCGTGACCTCTACCCTTTCCTAAATTGTCCACGTGATATATGGATGGCCCCTAAGGTGATTTTCGCGAAATATAATATATGCATGCGGCTGCTGAGTTTTTTCTTTGCAGGCTACAAAGCAGCCATTTTTCATGACAGGCGACCAAGCAGCAATTTTGCTAGCATGAAAAGGCACGCGGTTTACATGCTTTCAATTCTTTTTTTTTCTTTCGAGTCGCCATATTGTTTTTGGGAAGCCTTTCAGTTTATACGCTTTCACTCTCCTTATTTTGGCTACCGCGTGGGGGATTCTAACCGGATTCTTTTTACAATAACCGGCAGGATCGCCAATGTAAGAATTTGTTTTTGCCAATGCTCAATCTACTACTTAATTTATTCTACATCATTTTCACATCAATTTGAAAACACGCTTGTTTGGAATTATTATTATTTTTTATTTGTGATCATTTATCATTATTTCCGAAAATGTGGTGGGGGAGCGGAGTTACCCTTTAGACTCCCCCTCCTTCCCTCTGGCTGCGTGCCAGCGTGGACTTCAGTCGGATTTGTCCTAATCTTTAGTTAAAATATAGGTTGAGTGAAACTCACTCAATTGCAATGAATGCGATCCGCCAGTGCAATAGTAGTACGTAATATTCGCACCAGTTTTTCACATAGGTAGGGGAATTGTGGGAAAAACCGACACTGTGGGTAAAACCGACACCCCACAACTTTGCCTAGAAATCAAATTTTTATTCATTTCATAATGATACATTATTATTAGTACGTTTATCTAGAGCATTTGATTAAAAATTGGATTTACGTTAGTGCGCCGAATATCAGAAAAATAAACAAAACATACGACAGCTGCGTTCATACTCGTCTGGATGTAAAATTTCGTTGGTAGATTTTAAGGTTTTAACCGAAAAAAAGCTTTTCAAATCACCCCATTTTTCTGTACCTATTATTATCGGCCTTTCCTATGATCAATTAGATGCATTGAAGACGAGTTTGAGAAATTCAATATTTTTAATTGCTTTTATAAAAAAATGTGCGCTGTTGGGGTAAAACCGACACCCTTTGGTTAGGGTAAAACCGACACACTGTTAAGATGGTTGTGTTTACTTGAAATTCATTACAAAAGGCTGGGGATCTTTGTGACACTTCAATTACACTATTAGCACGCTATAGTAATAGCTGAAATGCACAGAAATACTTTTATTGTGTTTATTTCTTATAAGTCTCTTTAAAAATCAAAAATTGGAATTTTTGATTATCTAATTCTATCGAAGCTTTTGCTATTTCTCCAAAAAGCTCATCAAACCGAATTTCTAGTGTTTTCTTGGTTTGTCATAGACGAACTTTATCACAATGAGACAATGATATTATGTATACCCCAATAGATCGTTGATAATCAGAGTCCGAAAAATCAAATCTGAAAAAGATAGTTTTACTAAGAAATGTGTGTGTGTCACTTATAAGTGAATGAATCCAATTAGCAGAACGTAGAACGCTTGCAAATCTTCTCTTACGAAATAAAATGACACTGGAAGTTGCAATGATGTGCGCAAGGATTATTTGGAAATACTCATATCAATAAATAATCCTATAGCATAAAATACTCTTATTTATAGTACTACGCTTTCGAACTATCTTCCCCTCACTACAAGATGAAGCAATAAAAAGCACATATTTTGCATCATACATACTCACACTTTATTAATCACGCATATATCTAATTTTTAATAAAGATAAAGATTTTAATAAAGTGGAGAGAAAATAAATTAAAGGGGGTGTCGATCTTACCCCTATAGGGTGTCGGTTTTACCCGCAGTGCCTACAAAAAGTCACTTTGTTTTCCAAGTTTTACAACCAATAATTTTTAATGAAATTAATTTTTCGAAGCGCTGAAAAAATTAAGTCTTGTTAAGAATTTTCTGAAGAAGAATTGTGCATTAAAATTATAATTTTATTGGTTTTGTGGCAACTTAGAAAAAGTGTTAAGCTTAAGGTGTCGGTTTTAACCATAATTCCCCTACATATATTGTGCATCTAATGAGGAATGATGTTCGAAATGCCTTTGATGGTAGTTGAAATGAATAAATTTCCTTTTTTTAATGCAAAAGACTTAGATGTTTTTCTGAAAAAAATTGTAAGTCCTTTGAAATGCAAAGAACTTAGAAGAATTTTAGCAGTTTATTTTTTGCGTGGATTTCGAAATTAACACGGTTTTTTCAAAAAATATTCTAAGTCCTTTTGAATGCAAAAGACTTAGAAGATTTTCGGAAAGCTGGAAGACACGGGTCTGGAAGATTCTTTATGGCCCGCACCTCAACAATATGGATATTTTCGGAATGGTCTTGAAGTAATTTATTTATTTCCTTATCTTCGGTATACACCGTACAGACACATTTTTAAACTATATATTTCTTATTAATATCTTATATCTATGCTTGGAAACGTTAAAATCATACACTGAAGAAGCTTCGTTAAATCTGCGGCAACATCTTTCCAGTGGATTATTTTGTCCATATGAAGTACGGTGTCTAGGGATTCACAACAGAGTGGGGTTACGGAGAACACGAGGAGGCGCATACAAATTAACGCCCGAGAGAAGATCGGGACTGTCGATATTACCTGACAGCAAGTCGAAAACAAAAACTCTTTGCAGGAAGATACGGCGAGTCGCCAGAGTCTGCAGACCGAGTAGCATACATCTATCGGCATAATGAGGCAACACAACTGGATCATTCCATGGAAGTTTCCTGAGGGCGAATCGCACAAAACATCTTTGTATACGCTCTAGTCGGTCAATTTGAACGGCATGGTATGGTGCCCACACTTGCACAGCATACTCCAGAACACTTCTGATCAGGGCACAGTAGAGTGCTTTTAGTGCGTAGAAATCATCGAAGTCCGCCGTGTTCCGCTTTAAGAAGCCCAGCATTCCGAAAGCCTTAGCAGTTGTCGCGGTGATATGGTCGGAAAAGCTCAACTTCCTATCGAAGAGCACTCCCAAGTCACGGATGGAGTCGACGCTTTCAATTGTTCTTCCTTTTAGGCTGTATTCATAACGTCCTGGAGTAAGCAAGCGTCCGAAACTGAATACTTTGCATTTATTAACGTTGACTTCCATTCCGTTAAGCGTGCACCATTCTTGAATAGTACAGATATCTTCTTGAAGCACTACGGCGTCAAGTGCAGCAGCGATAGTTCGGAAGATTTTGAGATCGTCCGCGTACAGCAATTTCCCAGACTTGATCCGACTACAGATATCGTTAATAAACAGATTAAAAATAAGCGAAAATAAGTTGTAGACCAGCTTTTCGAGAACTTTGGAGAGACAGTTTAATAATGAGATACCTCTGTAATTTTCGACGTTGTGAATATTTCCAGCCTTGTGAATGGGAACGATAGCAGCTTCTTTCCAGGCGATAGGAAAAGTGCCTTCAGCGAGAGAGCGATTGAAAATGATACACACCGGAAGAGACAGCACGTGGGCGCAGCTTTTTATAAATTGGGGCGAGAGATGATCGGGGCCAGGCCCTTTCGACGAATCAACAGCAGTCAGAGCCTTCAAGACGTCAGCTCGGCTTACAGTGGGACGGGGGAGATTTATGTTGTACGATAGTAATGTTTCCAAATACTCTTCCGAAGGGACGGTATAGTCGCTTCTAAACACTCCGCGAAAGAAATCAGCAAACAAATTTACGGTATCAGCTGGAGATTGCGCGCTTGCGTTTCCAAGGAAAACGTCAGTGGGAATACTACCAGATCGTTTTCTGCTGCTAACGAATTTCCAAAATGTTGCGGGGTGATCGCGAAGGCTATTTTGCACATGATTCAAATACTCACGAAAAGCGGAATTCCGGGCCGTTTCGTATTGCAGTTCTATCCGTCGAAGAGTAACTTTGTTTTCGTCTGACTTATGGCGGAAATAACGCTTGCGTTGTTTTCGCAGTGCATTACGCAAACGGCGAATCTCAGCGTTCCACCATGGAAATTTGAAATCCACCCTCCTGTTGACTCGTTTCAGTGGAACCTTTAGGCGGAGTATGTCATATACTTTGCCATAAAACAGCGCGATTGCTTCGTCAAGCTCATTACAACACATTAAGTCGGTCCAGTCGACAGTGGCAATCAGTGCGGAGATTTCGTCAAAGTTGCAACGATTTTTAAAGTTTGAGATTGAATATCTTGAAACTTATAAATGGTATAAACAATCCAAAGAAGACAATTGATGCTTCTTTCTATTCTGCATTAATCTCTCAAATATTACGAAGATCGGTTGACTATGTTGTGAGTTTTTACTATGAATGTAAACAAAAGTCGCACTCACACGTATCATAGGCGTGTATTGATGACAAAATTTGTATGACGTGTCATAATCGTGCATGGAAAATTTTCCATAGAAACAAATCATAAATTTTTAACTTTTATTCATATCTTTGCGTTCATATGGTCTATAAAAAATCGGTGAAATGGATTTTGAAGGAAATGAGTCCGGGAATCTAGAAAAAATTATTATTTTTGATTACAGTGTTGCCAAATATGCTTTATTTCCAGTTTAAAACTAAAACTGTGTTTTTCTCACAAGTCGTGTAATTTTCTTTTGAAAATATTTATGCCATTGTGTTCCTCAGACATTTTCATACATAAAAATGTCTAAAACTTCAATATAAATTGAGCAAATCCCTAGATACAGTGATTTGAAGCAAAAAACTCACAATTTCTCATCATGTTTCTCGCTATATCTAAGTAACCAAGTAGAATTTCAAAATTCTGTAAACGCCACTTTGTAGAGATTTTTCAAACAGGTAATGTGGCATATTTAACTCAGTTTACCCCAAAATGGCGTTTGTCATAAGATAGCACAACAGCGACGATTCGTCAATGAGCAGATCTGGTACAGACCGCCTGCAACCATAGACTCCGTTACAGCTATTTCTTGTTCCGATGAGGCATTAATAGGTAGGTAACATTTTAGATCATTATCGAACGACCACTGAAGGCGTGGAAGATTGTAGTCTCCAAAGACGAGAACAGTGTCGGTGCTGCCAGCATTGTCTAGAATTGTTTGAACGGCATTAGCGAGCGTGTGATACAAATCCGGATCACTATTTGGCCTGAGATAAACACAGCTGATATATACAGATTGATTCGGGAGGGCGATACGCACGGCGATTTGCTCCAGGCGTTCAATTCCAGATAAGCTTAGCTGAAAGCCTACGAGGTTGTTCTTTACCGCTATTAGGACGCTACCGCCTCGACGCAGATGACTGGTTGTTGAGTTGCGGTCGCAGCGATATATTACGTAGTTTGACGAGAGCTCAGCGTTTAATAGGGGAACTGGGGGTAAGACGGACATATTAAGCATATACTGAAATATAACATAGTAAGAGCATGTTTTTGTCAACATGTAATACTCTATGTTGTAGCTCCATAGGTTGGCTTTGGAGTGCCCACAGGAATTATATTACAAAAATCAATAAATAGCATTTTTTAAAGAACTGGAAAACGAAGAAATATCTGCACTTTTTCCAGACTGCGGGTGAAACGGACATATGGTGGGGGTAACACGGACATGCTGCAGAAAGGATGATCACAATGCAATATATTAAAATTTACTGTTTCTTGCGGATGTTTAGAATGGATTGTGGTTCTTCTTAATATATATGTTCAATTCGAGGTGAAAAATGACGTTTTGGGGTTTGATTTAGAGTTGAAGCAAATGCTGTATTTTCTAATATCGTTTTTGTCGTTGTCATAAAGAGAGCTAGACAATCAGTTCCAATGATCAGTCACAATCACTTATACAAAACTGGAAAGTTATATATTAAACGTGTAATTGCTAACATTAGTTCCTCGATCACACACAGTATGGGACCTGCACAAAATCGTCTGGGAATTCCGTATTGAGCCTCGGGCACATTAACGTACATCCTGCAATCTACTGCATGTGAGACTTCAGCTAACTTGATAGTTCTTCACGTTTGACTGCTTTAATTTCGTTTCTACGGGCGAGACATTCATAAAAAGGATGAATCAATAGAATTAATCAAGACTGTCCGTCTTGCCCCACCAGTACAAATATTTTTTAAACGTTTGTACTTATTTACGCATAAATAAACTTACCTGTTTTTTCCACGAAGGTGTCACTTAAGAGTTACTTTGTCGAAATAAAGGAAAAAAGCCGCGAAAGAATTGAAAGAATTTTCATCGCTAAACCTTAAAATCGGAAACTTGAAAATTACATCCGCACGAAACTGCACTACTGATTATCAATATTTGCTTAAATTGTACACGTTTAGCAGTATTCAAGGCCTACTAAGTGTTTCATAATTCAAGGTTACCCATAATGATAGGGTACACATACAATGCAATTGAAGTTTTAATGTTATATCCCTAAAATAACCATGTGTACGTCTTACCCCACCTGTCCGTCTTACCCACAGTTCCCCTATGTCTTCGCGCAGCCAGGTTTCCGTAAGGACAATGACGTCGTAGTCACTAGAAGAAAGCGCTAGATGGAATTCTTGTGTTTTCGTTCTCATTCCTCGCACGTTCTGGTAGTAAACGGAAAGAAACTGCTTGGAATGTGCGGTAACTTCGGGAACAGGCAATACAGGATGTGAAATAGGCGATGTAACTAGTTGGGAGGAGGGCGAAGAGCAGTGGAAGTAGTCATTGTTGCTGAGTCGGGCGCATTCCAAAAAACCTTTCTGGAATGAATTTTTAAGCTCCTCGATCACCATTTGGTTTGCGGACTCAACGGACACTAATGCGTTACGAAAACGTGCTGTGTCCATGATATTTTTGCAGGTGTTACACATCCAAAATAAGTTAGACTTGTTAATAACAGCGGCAAATAATTCGTCGTTTAGTCCGCAACATTTTGCGCAAAATGACGAAGAGCAAAAACCGCCACATTTTACAGCATTACGACCATCGGAAAATTTATCAGTACAACTCTCACAAAATCCAGGCATTTTACGATATGCGGTAGTGTAAGGGTTACTAGTTGAAATGCTCAGTAACAGATGGCGCCACTTACACTCTACAAGATGATGACAGGTATGTTTTTTGGGTACGAAATTCACTTAGGTACAAGATCGAATGAGCGCAGGAAAGTACTAACCAAAACAACTACGAATTACTTCTCACCTTTCTCGTTCTGGCACCTGGAGTTCAAGAAGGCGGACAACTGATGGATGTATATGTTCTTTCGGTTGGCAGAAATAAAACACAGCAGCGGCGATGATGTTTATTTCTGCTGGATGATGAATTAGCAAATTGATGGGCGGTATTTGGTCGTGTGTTATGTTGATATTTTGTTCAGGATGGTGACACTTTTGTAAACTGCGAGTGGAAGTGATGGTGGTGGAGTGGCGAGATGGCGA
Source organism: Topomyia yanbarensis (assembly GCF_030247195.1). Classification (NCBI taxonomy): domain Eukaryota; kingdom Metazoa; phylum Arthropoda; class Insecta; order Diptera; family Culicidae; genus Topomyia; species Topomyia yanbarensis. Next base: position 188,129,343 of record NC_080672.1, read on the forward strand.
GGTGACGGAGTGGCGAGGTGGCGGTGTAGCGGTGGTATGGCGGTTGTGGCAAATCAGTAAACTGCTTCAGCTTGTCCAGAATACCTTGATATTGCGGTCCTACCTTGCATGTGAGCAAAATACCGTCATTCGGCAAGTGAACACGGAGGATGGATAACAAGTTTGAACGGTTTTGCAGGATATCGAGGCAATAATTACAATGATATAAACAAAAACTGAGGAGCGCGGAAAACAACTAGTAGGTACCAGAAATTAATTTTTGACGCCATTTTTAAATCAAAGATAGCGACTTCCGGTTTAGCGAAATTCGCTATAACCCAATCAGTATGGGAAGTACAAATAGCTTTAATTAAACAGTTGAATTTACTTGAATTTTAGCAATGTGTTTAATTTGAATCAATTGAAACCCCCAACTCACATTACATACATCTCTTTCTTCTCTCACTTCCATTCTCACCGCACTCTTCTGGATGCACACATAAAAATATTTTATATTTCGCTGGTTTATGATTAGATCTTATATTCGAGGATGTTTTGGATGATCGCCCAGATTTTTCATTCGGGAATTTCGGTTAACCGGAAGTCACCATATAGAATTTTAAAATGACGTCAAACATCGACATTTGTCTCCTACTCGTCAAAAACCATTCCGAAAATATTCATATTGATTAAGTTGTAGAGAATCTCGCTAAGCCGGAAATCACCATCTTGGATTTCAAAATGGCTTCAAAAATCAATTTTTCGTGGACAACCTTGCGCTGAAGATGCTGATTTATTTATTTATTTATTTCCTGGCACCTACTCGTTAAGACCATTCCGAAAATACCTATACTGATTGGGTTACAACGAATTTCGCTAAACCGGAAGTCGCCATCTTGGATTTCAAAATAGCGTCAAAAATCAATTTCTGGCACCTACTCTTCAAGACCATTCCGAAAATACATATATTTATTGGGTTATAGCGAATTTCGCCAAACCGGGAGTCGCCATTTTGGATTTCAAAATGCCGTCAAACATACATTTCTGGCACCTACTCGTCAAGACTATTCCGACAATACCCATATTGCATGGGTTGTAGAGAATTTCGCTAAACCGGAAGTCGCCATCATGGATTTCAAAATGACTCCAAAAATCAATTTCTGGCACCTACTCGTCAAGACCATTCCGAAAATACCCATATTGTTGAGGTGCGGGACATAAGGAGTCCAGACCCGACTCTTTCATCTTTCCGAAAAACTTCTAAGTCTGTTGCCTTCAAAAGGACTAGTCATATTTTTTGCAAAAAACGTGATAATTGCGAAATCCGCGCAAAAAAACTGTTAAAAATATAATAAAAGTCTTGTGTTGAGAATTTTTTTACGCGGATTTTCGAATAACCGCGATTTTTTTACGAGGATTTTTGAACTAACGCGGTTTTTTATGCGGATTTTCCAATTACCGCGGTTTTTTACCTGGGTGTAATACATTTTCATTATACATGACATGACAACTATATATACAAGAAAAGAAATCAATATTCGAGTTCTAAAATTTTGTAAAAGAAAAAGACCAAATCGAAAACTTGAGCCAGTAATCAGCGGTTTGAGTTTGGTCGTCTTGATAAGCTGGTATGAGAAGCAGGATAATGTTCGCATAATATATAGGAAGGATACTTTATGCCCAAATGGTCTAAACACCAAAAATGGTTTGGTTAAAATCTCGATGTTTCATGCATTTTAAAGATATTTGTCATCCAAAATTCGAATTCGATTTCTTAGATTTTTTTTAGTTCCTTCTTATATGGAGTATTTCATGTGACCGGACGATTAACAGTTTATATTTCCGGAACCATACAACCGATCCGTACGAAATTTTGTTGCAGGAAAATATACCTTTAATTTGAGGCATTTGTGATAATCGGCCAAACCATCACCGAGAAACTGATAATAGCAAAAATAACCCGAGAATAGTGAAAAACTGTATTTGAGCGCAGCTTGAATTGAATGCCCGTATAAATAAATACCATTCCAGAAATCTTCGGAACCATTTCCAAACCATTCGTATAATGCTCACCATATTGGGAATACTACTGATATATTTCACCATTATAATTGAATTGTTATACTACCATACCCATTTTCGTTACCATTTCCAATACTTTCCGTGTATCCTATATTGGAGATTTGTATACTACATTGTCCTTTGGCGCCAGAGGTTAATATTGCTCTGGTGGGCTTTATTATTCGTATATCTGTTTACCCTGTTCCAAAAATCTGTAGTTTAAGATGGTCAAAATCCTCGTCTAACAATATTACAGAGATAGCTCAATTGGATAAAGTGTCAGTCTACTTAGTGTCAACGAAGCATTCTTCAGAAGATGGCGAGAGCAAAACAATACTTCATCAATCGATAGAATTGAAATGTGAAGGGGAAGAGATTTTTTTCTCCAGCTAATATTTTATCCATCGCTAGACCTAAAATATGCATGCCACCATAATCTGTATGGTTCTTGAATGGTATGTTGTCAAAATGTATATGGAAAACAGCACATTTTGGTATGGTGACTGTTCTTAACAACCCGTTGTTTGTATGGTCGAGTATGGAAAAACGACACTGGTTATGTTCGATATTATACCAGGCAATGGTTAATCTATTGTTGAACGAACCATATTGGAAATGGTTTTGAAACGATTGATGCAATGGTTGGCATATGGTACACATTTATGCGGGTGCCTTATCGTACAACTGCGCGCATCAATTAACAACCATTACCATCCTACCAGATGCGAGCCCAAGAGCACACTGACGCCAAAACTTCGTTGACGGTACACGCATTCTTGAAAGAAGCTTATACAACAGGTAAAAGAAGCGAAAGAGATAGCATGTCTGGGTGCCGACCACGTGTTGTGAGAATGGGAATTTATTTCAGCCAACTGCATGCCCCACCATCATGCCAAGAACGAATGAGATCATATGTATGCGTACCGCGCAGTGCTACCAAAAGTACAGACTTTTCTATAAAGCTGCAGATTATTTTAATTGTATAGGTACAGATTAAAATGATGTCTAATGAAACTACAGCATGGTACATATTTTTGGAAATAAAGTAGTAAAACAATAGTTTTATTTGACATTTCTAATACCTAGTAATATTGAGAAGGTGTATAAAGGATATATAAATTTACGGAAATTGTTTTTCTTTGGTGTGTAATACAAATATGTTTTGTAATTTGACTATTCCAAACAAATGATTTGCTGGCGAATGAACTTATTATTGAAACCTTAACAATAGAATAAATGATTTTTGCACTAAGAACTCAGTGTTTTTTTATTTATTACTGACGGAAAAATAAAGCGAGATTGGAAAGGTTGATGTATAAAACACCCAAATTAACCAAATATTATTCAACTAGAAAACGTTTGCATTAATTTATTGCTGTAAATTTCGGTACAAATTTTCTGAAAAAGTAGTAGTTATTCCCAGTATATAATATAAAATGTGGCATCACTGGTACCAGCTAATTTTAGTTTCTCTTTGCCGCTCAGCAGCGAGAGGGGAATGGGTGTCGCAGCTCTCCAACGTGCAATGTTGCATCCGAAGGTTTGTATCACAACAGAGCAAAACGTTCTCTTTTGCTCACCGAAAAAAATCACGGCGGCCATGTTTAACTCAATAGGCACGTTCTAAAATCCACCAGCAACTCATCGGTATTTTGACGACTTTTTGTTGCGGGAGAGTAAAGCGACGCTCTGTGACACCAGTGTGCAACATAAACAAAGCTTGATTATGTTGCGCGAGAGAGATCATCACATCAGACAGCTCAACAATCCATCGTACGGTGAGGGCCGATGATTTGGTCAACAAACGGCATCGAGAGGAAAGAGGTTTTTAAAGTACACATACCAATACACCAGTTATTTGGCATGCGCTAGTATTGAATTGCTGGTGAATAAGTTTCACTTCTGCGTGTCAGTCCAGTGAGCAGTTTAGAAACTGATTGGAATTGCGCCTGTCGTTTTTTCCTATTTCGGCCTGGGCAACTTATGCGCATCTTATGTACATTTTAGTTAACAAATTGCTTATCCTAAACACTAGTTGCGCACTCTGAAAATAAGACAATAAACAAAGAACAAGTTCAATATCTCGCTTTTCAATTGCAATCAGAATACTCTTTTTTTATGGACTATACTTTAAATGCATTTTTTTAGCTTCCTACAGCTAATTATATTTGAGTGTTTTTCGTGTTGGGTCTACTACTACTCGTCTTAATGCTTCAGACATTAATTGAGATGAAACCAAAACTGTTATTAGCATTTATAATTTAAGTTTGATTCGGTGGTAAGTAGTTTCTTCAAAATTGTTCGCGCTTTTGAAGATTCAAAATTTAAATATCTCATCTTCAGTTCGGTGTTTTCCGCACAGCTGAACGGTCAGTTAATTTTTTCAATTGATAGTTCAGCAACGTGACTTCAATTTACTGATTTTCAGTAATATAAAAAGTAATATAAAAAGTTGCGGAAAAGTGAGAATGCCTGTATATTTTTATGAAAATATAAGGTAATGAGCAGATTTTCTCCTTGTTTCTATTATCACCCTACCTGTTAGATCAGAAAAGCACATAAGCCTAAACAAACAGCATATTTACTGTTGGAAAATAATTCAAACAATAATACGTTCAATGTTGCTGGTGTATACCAATCAATTAAGGGACCATAGATGTTTTTCTACGTTTTCTGACCCGTCTTAAAAAAATCATCGAACACGAGAATGTAAAATATATTGAGGTCTCTTGCGTAGTTAAAAACACACTTTAGTGTTTAAATACAATATTTAGCGACATGCAAAAACTGCTTTACTGCCCCTCTTCGGTACCTTGAAGTTGTTTAGGTAGAACAGATAAAAAGCGCAATAGTTGCAATGCTATTTTGAAAATACTTTCGAGAGTCCACAGGGTTCCAGAACAAAAAATAAGCCAGCTCACTGCTTGATGAATGTAAAATTCACAAATTTTACATTAAATGCGGTGTTGTTTTTGTAGAAAGGATTTTTTTAACTTTAATTGGAACTAATTGGAATTTGAATTCGAGTTTGTGTAAAATTGGTTAATTCATATTCTAGAACTTATACGGACCCTAATCCAGTCACCAGTATATATTAATATCAGTAAATCTACTAAAAATGCTTCCGAAAAAAAAACTCTGAGTTTTAGTACTGGATTCATGAAGTTTCAATCTTATTTTAGTTGTGATTTTCTACATGCTTTAAAAATTATTATAAAGGTTTTGAATCAGTTTTATCGATTGACCACATTATCTTTGTACAGTATTATTGAGGCCACACATGATCCACTTCGGCACCGATTCGTGTTGGCCAACCGCCTCAAAGACATTATTTACCAAACTCTGAATTTCTAACAAACAATTTGGTTTCAAAAACATTTAAATATGGCTTAAAATAATTTTGAATTATTTGTTACAAAAATGTTACACCTAACGAAGGTTAACATTTTTCTCGTTGTTTCACTTCATATAGTTTCGTAGTAGGTAGGGGAAAGTGCTATGCTATGGGATAGGGGAAAGTGGTCGGTTGCCATCACTGGTCGGTTGTCGACAATTGATTCGTAGGTTCTGTACTACAACCAAAATATTTGTTGAACAAGTGAAAACCTGCCTAAAAGTTTTTTGATCATTTGCTGAGTGTTATAGAAAGAAGCAGATCGATCGAAAAAGTATGCCCATAGAATATTTACGAAGTGAATTAATTTTATATTGTGGTTCAAAAATTGAATGCCACTGAAACGTTCGCCACAATTGTTTTTATTTATTTTACCCCATTTTTGTGGCAAATGCTTAATTCTCTCTAACCTAATCAATATGGGTATTTTCGGAACAGGCTTTACGAGTAGATACCAGAGATCGATTTTGGACGCAATTCTGAAAACCAAGATGGCAACTTCTGGTGAACCGTTTTTGATAATTTACATGGGAAAAGCCCATGGGTCGTGTTTTCATCGCTGGGTAGCACTATATACACCAAATTGTCACGACCAGAGAGACAAGGGGCCATTCATAAACCACGTAGACCAAAATTTGAGAATTTGATTGCATTGCTTAAAAAAATACCATCACGGTATTACACTTGAATGAGTGCAACAGGAGCACGTCTTACCTGTGAGGCGATCGTAAGCAAAAAGATGGCCGGTCGAGGTTGCTGGTTTGGCTCGTCGTTGCTAACGCTGGTGTGCATATACGAGCAATGCATTAATGGCTAAAAAATCGTGTTGCTCAAGGCATTTAGCTGAATACAATGCGATCGTCCCGATCTGCCATGCCAAGCTTTGTAGCGGTAATATTTTATGCTGGCGGCCATTTTGTTTTAGTCTTACGATTGATTATATGCAATTATGCGATGTTATTATGTTAGAACAAAAGGAAAACTATTTGTTTTGTGATTTGAATACAATGTGGTTGTCCCGAACCGTCACGCCTAGTTTTCATTGCGGCAAGGTATTTTTGCTGATATTTATGCGCGAGCTTTTTTATTCAATTGCGATGTGGCGTACTGTAAGGGGCCGTTTATTTACCACGTGGACAAAAACCCCTCTTTTCTGACCCCCTCGTGGACAAGTGCGGACGATTCATAAACCCCTACCCCTCCCTACGGTGTCCATGTGGACTTTCAAAAAATGGGTAGTTTCATAAAAATGGGATTTAGAAAATTTTCCCATGTGGAAGACTAATATGAAGCAAACCTTATGAAAATCGTTCAAATCTCAACGACTTATGATATTTTATATTTACATTTCAAAGATTCATCACAAATAACCTTTGAATTCTTGAATTGGTTCGTAATTTCAACCTCTAGCTATGAAATCCAAAATTAATGTGATTAGACCATGTTACAGATGATTGCATCAAGTGATTTAGGGTAGACGAGCCCTTATTCATCTCATTAGTCAGGATATCACACTATTTCGTTGATAACTCAACTTAGAGTTAGTGGATTGCGCTTAAATAGGTATCATCATCTTTGCTTCGTTCCTAAGAAGCAGTACAGTTTAAAAAAATTTCCTGGGAAATGTAAAATACTCGCGTTTGAGCGAAGCGAAAAGTCGAGCACAACGTACCCTTATTCATCCTACCATTTGAGCTAATGCGTTGAATAGAGATAGCAGATACTGCTCTAACTAATGTGTTCAAATGGGTGAGATGAATAGAGGTGCTAAGATGAATTAGGGAGCAGTTGCCCTAGGTAAAAAATTCTGTTTCTTTTTCGTGCGAGTTCTTATGATTTTTTCGATGATAGTATTCATAGATGTTTTCAATTTTCACACGTGATGCACACGCATATACTATGCTGTTATGAGCACTTGGACTATTTAAAAATCTTGAAAAAATTTGAATATAACCGCTCACACCAATGACAATACAAATTTGTTTCATTTTTATATAAAAGCCAAAAATATGACGACGTGGACATTACCCATACCCCCACCTCCATCCCAATGGACAAGCATGGACTTTCTCGTGACCTCTACCCTTTCCTAAATTGTCCACGTGATATATGGATGGCCCTTAAGTCGATTTTTGCGAAATATAATAGGTTTGTTCCAGTACATGGAAGTTACTCCCTGTTGCTCCGGAGCAAAAAATTCTTGCTCCTTTTCACTCCGGTTTGCCACCAGAAGAAGAAAAAAGAATAGAAGATAGTACAGGAACGATTTTCTCCCTGTTTGCTCTGGAGTACTTCCAGTTTCTCCTGGTACTGGAACAAAACTAATATATGCATGCGGCTGCTGAGTTTTTTCTTTGCGGGCTACAAAGCAGCCATTTTTCATGACAGGCGACCAAGCAGCAATTTTGCTAGTATGAAAAGGCACGTGGTTTACACGCTTTCACAATTATTTTTTCTTTCGAGTCGCCATATTGTTTTTGGGAAGCCAAACACGCTTTCACTCTTTCCTTACTTGATTTAACCGCGTGGGGGATTCTAACTGGATTCTTTTTACAATAACCGGCAGGATCGCCAATGTAAGAATTTGATTTTGCCAATGCTCAATCTACTATTTATTCTATATCATTATCACATCAATTTGAAAACACGCTTGTTTGGAAATATTTTTTTTTATTTGTGATCATTTATCATTATTCCCGAAAATGTGGTGGGGGAGCGGAGTTACCCTTTAGACTCCCCCTCCTTCCCTCTGGCTACGTGCCAGCGTGGACTTAAGTCTGATTTGTCCTAATCTTTAGTTTATATATAGGTTGCCTGAAACTCACTCAATTGCAATGAATGCGATCCGCCAGTGCAATAGTAGTACGTAATACTCGCACCAGTTTTTCACATAGGTAGGGTGATGAGCCTATTTTCACCATACTAAGCAAGGTGCCTCACTAATTCGGTAATTTCTTGCCTTACAATCAATGGAATGCGTAAAAATTGACATGAACCGCTTTGCTTCGTTGTTAAAAACCAATATAATAACACAAATGCGTTGAAAACAGTAAAATTCTCATGTTTGAGCACAATGAAAACTCGAATCGAGTGCCCCTATTGTTGCGCCACCATTTGACTCAATGCGTTGAACAAAGATGGCAGACACTGCTCTAACCAACGGCTTCAAATGGGTAGGGTGATAATAGAAACATGGTGCAAATAGGCTCATCACCCTACATATATTGTGCATCTAATGAAGAATGATGTTCAAAATGCCTTTGATGGTAGTTGAAATGAATAAATTTCCTTTTTTTAATGCAAAAGACTTAGATGTTTTTCTGGAAAAAAATTGTAAGTCCTTTGAACTGCAAAGAACTTAGAAGAATTTTGGCAGTTTATGTTTTGCGTGGATTTCGAAATTAACACGGTTTTTTTCAAAAAAATATTCCTTTTGAATGCAAAGGACTTAGAAGATTTTCAGAAAGCGGGAAGACGCGGGTCTGGAAGATTCCTTATGGCCCGCACCTCAACAATATGGATATTTTCGGAATGGTCTTGAAGTAGGTACCAGAAATTGATTTTGACGCCATTTTTAAATCTAAGATAGCGACTTCCGGTTTAGCGAAATTCGCTATAACCCAATCAGTATGGGATGTACAAATAGCTTTAATTAAGCAGTTGAATTTACTTGAATTTTAGCAATATGTTTAATTTGAATCAATTAAAACCCCCAACTCACATTACATACATCTCTTTCTTCTCTCATTTCAATTCTCACCGCACTCTTCAGGATGCACACATAAAAATATTTTACATTTCGCTGGTTTATGATTAGATCTTATATTCGAGGATGTTTTAGATGATCGCCCAGATTTTCCATTCAGGAATTTCGGTTAACCGGAAGTCACCATCTAGAATTTCAAAATGACGTCAAACATCGACATTTGTCTCCTGCTCGTCAAAAACCATTCCGAAAATATTCATATTGGTTAAGTTGTAGAGAATCTCGCTAAGCCGGAAATCACCAACTTGGATTTCAAAATGGCTTCCAAAATCAATTTTTCATGGACAACCTTGGGCTGAAGATGCTGATTTATTTATTTATTTATTCCTGGCACCTACTCGTTAACACCATTCCGAAAATACCTATATTGATTGGGTTACAGCGAATGATGATGTGATGATGATGTAATTTGAAGCCACCATCAGCTCAAGGTTTTTCCAGTGAATGCGGGTAGACTTACAGTAGCCCCGAAATAGTTTATCGTGAAACCTTCATATTATTGCTGTTACTAAAGGGAAATCAAATAGGGTTGGACGGGCCCGTAAGCAGAGACACTTACGCACACCCCGCTGGGGAAAAAGGAGGAAAAGAGTCCCTTCCAACAATAATATTCCAGTCAAAAGGTAAACAATTTCGCTATACATGCTTTACCCACCTGATGGTTTGTTTTGAGAAGGGTGCGTCAAACTCATATAAGACCTTCTGAAGAAAACAAGTTTCCTTCAAGTGACTTGGGCTGGCTATCCACGTTCCCTCGTCCAGTCCTCAATTCGTATGATACCCTGTTGCTCCCATCCCTTCCCAGTATTCAATTGTTATATAGTGTGTTTACAGCATTATATGTTATCAGGATAATGTATGTAATGAAAATTATGATTCATAATGAATATCATACAACAACATGCAAATAATATAATGAATGCCATGAATTTAATTATGTTATCGAGTAATATAAAACAATATAGTCCATATAATGAGTAATGAAATCAAAGGGATAATATTGTGATGATAGAGACAATCCATGTGTTGCTGAAAATAAATGATACCAGAACAGTAAAGGCCCGTTTTATCACTCTCCTGTGTATTTACGGCTGATGAAGTGTAGACATTGAAAACCTTGGCTCATTACCCATAATCGGGTCGTCCAATTCAAATTGCAATTTTATTTTGCATTGATTGGGTTACAGCGAATTTCGCTAAACCGGAAGTTGCCATCTTGGATTTCAAAATAGCGTCAAATATCAATTTCTGGCACCTACTCTTCAAGACCATTCCGAAAATACACATATTTATTGGGTTATAACGAATTTCGCCAAACCGGAAGTCGCCATTTTGGATTTCAAAATGCCGTCAAACATACATTTCTGGCACCTACTCGTCAAGACTATTCCGACAATACCCATATTGCATGGGTTGTAGAGAATTTCGCTAAACCGGAAGTCGCCATCTTGGATTTCAAAATGACACCAAAAACCAATTTCTGGCACCTACTCGTCAAGACTATTCCGACAATACCCATATTGCATGGGTTGTAGAGAATTTCGCTAAACCGGATGTCGCCATCTCAATTTCTGGCACCTACTCGTCAAGTCCATTAAAAAAAAAACCCATATTGTTGAGGTGCGGGACATAAGGAGTCCAGACCCGCTTCTTCCATCTATCCGAAAATCTTCTAAGTCTGTTGCATTCAAAAGGACTAGGCATATTTTTTTTTTTTTCAAAAAACGAGATAATTGCGAAATCCGCGCAAAAAAACTGCCAAAATTCTTCTAAGTTCTTTGGATTTAAAAGAACTCAGCATTTTTGTAGGAAAAGTCTGTCTTTTGTATTCAAAAGGACTTATTTTTGCAAAAACCGTATTAATTGCGAAATCCGTGCAAAAAAAAACTTTTAAAAATATTCTTGTGTTGAGTTTTTTTAGGCGAACTTTCGAATTAACGCGGTTTTTTTACGAGGATTTTCTAATTACCGCGGCTTTTCCAATTAACGCGGTACGTATCCCCCGTGTAAAAAAACCTGAGTGTAATGCATTTTCATTATACATGACATGACGACTATATACAAGAAATCAATATTCGAGTTCTAAAATTTTGTAAAAGAAAAGACCAAATCGATAACTTGAACCAGTAATCAGCGGTTTGAGTTTGGTCGTCTTGATCAGCTGGTAGGAGAAACAGGATAATGTTCGCATAATGTATAGGAAGGATGCCCATATGATCTTAACACCAAAAATGGTTGGTTAAAATCTCGATGTTTCATGCATTTTAAAGATATTTGTCATCCCAAATTCAAATTCGATTTCTTAGAATTTTTTAGTTCCTTCTTCTATGGGAATTTCATGTGACCGGACGATTAACAGTTTATGTTTCCGGAACCATACAACGAATCCGTACGAAATTTTGTAGCAGGAAAACATACCTTTAATTTGAGGCATTTGTGATAATCGGCCAAACCATCACCGAGAAACTGATAATAGCAAAAATAACCCGAGAATAGTGAAAAACTGTATTTGAGCGCAATGAAAACATGAATGCCCTATTTATCATACAACTGCGCGCATCAATTAGCAACCATCCTACCAGATGCGAGCCCAAGAGCACACTGACGCCAAAACTTCGTTGACGGTGGTACACGCATTCTTGAAAGAAGCTTATACAACAGGTAAAAGAAGCGAAAGAGATAGCATGTCTGGGTGCCGACCACATGTTGTGAGAATGGGAATTTATTTCAGCCGACGGCATGCCCCCGCCCAGTGATGCTACAAGTACAGATTTATCTAGAAAGGTACAGATTTTTTAACCATTTTTGGTACAGATTCTGTACGGTACAGATTACAGATTTTTGTAAAAAAGTACAGATTGGTACAGATTTTTTTACATGGCAGCAAGGTAAAATATTTTAACCGCGCGATGAATCTCGGTAAACAGCAAGTATACGTTGAGTTAGACAGTAGTGATGGCACGAATCTGAAGTGGTGCTGGTATTGAGCTTGAACTGAAGCTGACATTAGAATGTGATATGCGAGAAATCTGCTTCCAGCAAATCAAAAGGTTGATGTGTAAGTGAAAACCGAGCAAATTTTCTCGGAGTACCTACGTTTACTCTGACCTGCTTTATTTGAATTCCTGCAAGCAGGTTTCTTGCATCCTATTTAAATATAGGCGTGTTTCGAAATTCAACATTGCTCAACAATTGGTCATCGATGACCAAATTGTTGAGTTAAACATGGCCGCCGTAATTTTTCCCGTGAGCGAAAGAGAAAGTTTTTGCTCTGTTGTGATACAAAACTTCGGATGCATCATTTCATGTTGGAGAGGTGCGACACATCTGATCCTCTCGCTGCTGAGCGGTAAAGAGAAACTAAAATTAACCTGTACCAGTGATGCCACATGTACAGATTATCTGTAATATCATAGATTTATTGATCATCTTGAATATTATAGATATTTCGAAGGACAAAGACTCTAACAGTAAGTTTCATCCACCCTTTGAAATTTGTAATTGTTTAAAATATTATCCCACTGCGTTTCTTATGAAAATATGCACATTTATGAAAATTTCCAGAATAGTTGTATTTCTACAAAAGACTTGCACTAGCCGGTCCTGCATCCCCGGCTGTCATGTATCTGCTTTTTTCTCATCATGACGTCAATTTTATCTCTGGGTAAGTAAATTAATTAAGAATTTCTTTTTATACCAAATATTCCTCATTTTTCGTAGGCAAAATCTTTACGGGGATGTGGTACCAACTACCAATTCATCCGTATTCAAAGCATGATGGAAGCCGCACAGTTCCACAAGTTCGACTCAAATCAGCAGACTCCGTCAATTTCATCAGCTGAAGTTACATCCAAGCAAATCAAATTTCGCCAAGAATTCAGTGTCACTCGCCTATGGAGTCCGGATAAATTAGGTGTCCAGAACCAGACTGATCGTGGATGAACTGTGCCAGTATAAATAAACACCCTTCGAGGAATGGGATGATGGACGGCTGGTTTTATATGACGAACAGTGCGCTTTTAGTTTCAATTCAGACAAATAAACATGGTGCTGATATTTGTCAGATTCAGATTACCGAATTTCCGGTAGATTCTGTTGGTACATGTGTCGAGTTTTGATGTTTTGAATGCGGCAGAATCCTGGAGCATTTTATTAATCTTTAAAGTGCAAGCGAATCACCCGTCCACTCAAATTCGTCTCCTCACCTAACGATGATCCTTAAAGCCATCCCTCAAATGATTTTCGGCGGCGATCATCCGATCATTGTTCCGGCTAAGCGCAGTCACCTAGCTATGACATGAATCCTTACTGTTAATATTGCCAAGCTACCTTCTTTCGTGGTAAAACTTTATCCTTTGAATGTGGATGGTTTGCTGCTTCTTAGAACTACTAGAATAGTATCGATATCAACTAAAAGCAGTATTTAAAATAGTTTCATAGCTCGTGATAGTATTACTGTAAGAACCGTTGAGCATTAGAAATCTATTATATCCACCTATCAATGCGATATGGTCTTATACCAATCGATTCAGTTCGACGAATTGGGACAATGTCTGTGTATATATGTGTGTGCAATGGCAGAACTAATCTTAATAAATCCACAGTTTATAGAGACCAGTTGCGCAAAGAGTGAAGTCAAAAAAGTTTACCTATCTAGCACAATTGGAATCCATCTCTGATACCTCTGCAGCAAAGCTGGATTCTAATTTTGCTCGATAGGTAGACGTTTTTTGGCTTCACTCTCTGCACACTCTTTGTGTACCTTTATACTAAGGCCTTTGAATAAAACTAGTTTCGAATGAAAGCCCATATTGCAATTTTGCGCTCTCAGTTTGTTTTCAGTTGAAGTTTTTTCCGTTTCAGTGCCGGTTCACTCACACTTGTCCGGCACGGCACCGTCGAGGACAAGTGTGAATGCTCGCATTTGAATTGCATGAAAGAATATTGGCGTCCGTGCATGGTACCGAACCGTCACTGAATCGGATCGAAAAGGTGTAAATTTTACTTAACTAGTATTGCTGTACTGAGATAAACTAAACTGAGTTCGAATATTAGGGTATGCACACATCTAAGTAATTCAAAGAATTTGATTGCGTAATCAGTATGTAAATTCATTCAATAATGATTGGAACTGTTTCTCAAGTAATATGTAAGTTCACTTCAAAGATAAAGTTTAAACTTTTTCCAAAGTTTAGCTATTTGCTTCTTGTACTTCTTGCATTAAGGTAGCACGTGATCTTGATGTTTGATTGCATATGAATAATATTTTTTTTTATTTCTTATGGAATAATCTCGGTTGCATTACCTGTGGTACCTGGGTACTGCCCTGGGAAGTACGTATCTGTACAGCGGGAAGTACGGCCCTGAGTAGGAAGTGTCAGGGGATAGACAAGAGGAGGTAGAGAATAGAAAAGACACGTTTTGCATCGTACACGAAGAAATAATAAATATATTGTACTTTAATTAATAGTAAGATACCACATTGGCGACCGAGGAGAACTGGAAAATAGGAGAAAGAAAGGTAATGATGTTATAATTTATAGGAATAGTGACTTTGAAAAAAATAGAATGTTCCTCAGCAAAGGAGAAAATTGAGGATATGTTGAAATTTTGTCCTTTTGCACTTTAGGATTGCTACAGGACAGCTGTTTGTCAGTGGTTCTAATTTTGGGAAAAAACTGTAAGCGGATTGCAGCTGTTGACAACAGTGATAATAGAAGGCTACCAAAGGGTAGCGGCTGTAACAAAACAGCGAAAATCGAAAGTCAGCGTGAGAAGGCTACCGTGTGTAGCGGCTGTTAAACAGCGATTAAAAAGACCACGAAAGCGACGCTAGAGCGCAACCGAAGGCTACTCGAAGGTAGCGGCTCTCAGAGCGGTATCAAAGCGGTAGCAACCCTAAAACGAACAATACACAGATTAGTGTCATTGGATTGTTGGTAAGGTTCACTGTAACAGTAAGAAATGTGCAGAGAAATAACAGTTTTAATTTTAGTTTTTCAAAATCGTTGCTATGGAGAAGTGGGATATTCCACAATTTAAATTCAAAGCTCTATCGAGGAATATAGTGCGCAGCGAGTGGGTCAAATACAAGCGCAATTTTGAATTCATTGTAGCTGCCACTGGAGAAACTGATAAAACACGCATTCGAAACATTTTCCTTGCTAAAGGTGGGCCGGATCTCCAAGAAGTGTTTGCATCCATTCCTGGAGCAGACGTGCAAGATGACGTTGAAAAAGGAATTGATTCTTTTGCAGTAGCTATTGACAAACTGAACGCTTACTTTGCGCCCAAACAACACGAAACATTTGAGCGCAACTTATTCTGGATATTAAAACCGAATCCGGACGAGACTCTGGTAAAATTTATGTATCGTTGCCAAGAACAGTCGAACAAATGCGATTTTGGCAAGTCTGCCGAAGAAAGCAGATCGATCAGCGTTATCGATAAAATCATTCTGTTCGCCCCAAGTGATTTAAAAGAACAATTGCTGCAGAAGGATAGTCTGAACATTGACGAAATTACGAAAATAGTGAGCACCTACGAATCAGTCAAGCATCAGGCCCAGGCGATTAGTTCAACTGGTGTTTTGTCTGACAATGTTGTGCTGGATCAAGAGTCAACTAGTGGTATCAACATGATTCGCCCCTCGATTTCGAAAGAATGCACACGCTGTGGAAGGAAGGGTCACTTTGCGAACGATAGTGGTTGCCCAGCGAGGAATAAAGAATGCAATAAATGCAAGCGCAGTGGGCATTTTGCCAATCAATGTCGGACCATCGGTTCAGCAAAGCGTAAATTTGGGGGGTCAAACTTCAGTAACAAACGGTTCAAGACAGAGCGTGTTCGAGAAATAAGAAGTAATGCGGAAAACCACAGAGATGGAAAAGACCGGAGTTTCATATTCAACATAAGTGATGGTGACGAATTACTTTGGATGCAAGTTGGAGGCGTGCTATTACAGATGATGATCGATTCGGGGTGCAAGAAGAACATTATTGACGAGCGATCTTGGAATTACTTAAAAGCAAACGGTTGCAAAATTTGGAATCAGAAGAAAGCGTGCGATGAAATATTCCTTCCATATGGCGAAAACGCAAATCCCCTGACGGTACTTAGTTCGTTTGAGACTTCTGCTGCGATTGAAGACGTTGGAAGGGTAACAGAAAGGGTAGCCACATTTTACGTCATTCAAGGTGGTCAACAGTGCCTATTGGGCAGAACAACCGCTACCGAGTTAGGTGTTCTATTTGTTGGATTACCAAGCACTCACTGTGTTAACTCAGTGAAGGTAGATGAAAAGCGTCCGTTTCCCAAAATCAAAGGAGTGAAGGTTTCCATACCGGTTGACAAAACCGTTACACCTGTGTGTCAACATCCAAGGCGCCCCCCAATTGCGTTGATGGTGAAAATCGAGGACAAGCTGAACTCCCTTTTAGCTAACGATATAATTGAACCGGTGGAGGGTGGTTGCCAGTGGGTATCCCCCCTAGTTACTGTGATTAAAGACAACGGCGACCTACGCTTGTGCGTCGACATGCGCCGGGCAAACGTCGCTATCCTGAGAGAAAGACACATGATGCCCACAATTGATGATTTTCTCCCACGTTTTGCGGGCGCCAAATACTTTAGTCGCCTCGACATCAAAGAGGCTTTCCATCAAGTGGAACTTGATCAAGAGAGCCGCTATATAACAACGTTTATAACTCACATGGGCCTCTTTCGCTATAAGCGGCTTATGTACGGAATTGTAATTGCGCCAGAAATATTTCAGAGGATACTCGAGCAAATATTGAGCCGATGCAGCAAAAACACTGAAATTTCATCGATGACATCCTAATATTCGGCAAGACAGAAAGTGAGCATGATGCAGCGCTTGAATTAGTATTATCCACTCTTAAGGATTATGGAATGCTGTTAAATAAAAAAAAATGTGTGTTCAAGGTCGAAAAGTTAGATTTCCTGGGGCACACTCTTTCCTCACAAGGCATACAACCTGCACAGGATAAAGTTGTTGCTATCCAGAAATTCCGTCCACCTTCTTGTCCAGAAGAAGTTCGGAGTTTCCTAGGCCTTGTTACATATATTGGACGTTTCTTGCCAAACCTGGCAACCATTACTGCTCCACTCCGAGAGTTAACTTGTGCTGGAGTTAAATTCAAATGGGGCGTAAACCAACAGCAATCGTTTTCAAAACTAAAGGAAATGATTTCCAATGTGAACCTACTACCACAGACTAACAGACATAACACTATGAGGGAATTCCCTCAAAAAACATCGATCCGACCATTTTCCCAGAACACTAGCTCCACCTTTTATTCACAGTCCCAAACAATCATTTACTGGTGGGTTACCCCTCAGGTTTGTGAACAATTTTTCACTAGTGGTCTATCCCCCATATGCTTGTTCATATGTCAGTGGCGCCATAATTTCAAATGTGGCCACAGTCCCAACTACAAACATATTTAAAATGACCGTTAAAGCGGGCGAAGCTTTGTTTTTGAGTGTTATGTCTGTTAGTCTGTGCTACTACGGTTCTTCGACAATTTTCTACGCACGCGCGTCATAGCAGACGCCTCGCCGGTTGCATTGGGTGCCGTTCTAATACAGTTTGAAGGCACAACAGATGATAATCCTCGTTTAATTGCGTACGCTAGCAAAAGCCTGACGCAGACTGAGCGTAGGTACTGCCAAACTGAGAAGGAGGCCCTCGCTCTAGTTTGGGCAGTGGAGAGATTTTCTCCATATTTACTGGGACGTGAATTTGAACTTGAAACCGACCACAAACCGCTTGAGGCGATATTTAAACCAACCTCACGCCCGTGTCCTCGAATCGAAAGATGGGTTCTTCGACTGCAGTCTTTCACCTTCACTGTTAAATATCGCAGAGGGGATAACAACATTGCCGACCCACTTTCCCGGATGGTCGAACCTGGTATTACGGAGGATTTCGATGCGGAGAATAAATTTATGGTTTTAGCGGTACTAGAGTCTGCGGCGATTGATGTTCAGGAATTGGAGGAATCTGGCAAAATGGACCGAGTTTTGGGACTAGTTAAGAAGTCTTTGCAGACAGGAAATTGGGGTGAACCAGACGTTAAGTCGTACATCCCTTTCAATAATGAGTTGGGTATGGTAGGAGACATTGTTGTCCGAGGTAATAAACTTGTTGTTCCAACCAATCTACGTCAACGAATGTTGGACTTGGCCCATGAAGGACACCCAGGGGAGTCGATCATGAAGCGCCGTCTTAGAGATCGAGTCTGGTGGCCAGGAATGGACCGTGACGTCACTAACTGCGTAGTAGCTTGCGAAGGATGTAGATTAGTAGGACTTCCTAGTAAACCTGAGCCGATGTCACGCCGTCCACTCCCGAACAAGCCATGGGTTGACGTGGCTATTGACTTCCTTGGACCATTACCGGAGCGGGTATATTTATTCGTCATAATTGACTACTACAGTCGGTACAAGGAAGTGGAAATAATGAATAAAATCACAGCAAAGGAAACAGTTTCCAGATTGGACAAAATATTTACGCGACTAGGATACCCACGAACAATTACTTTGGATGACGCCAAACAATTCGTGGGCATTGAATTCGAAGACTACAGCAAGAGATGCGGAATCCACCTCAATCATTCTGCACCATACTGGCCTCAGGAAAATGGCCTCGTTGAGAGGCAGAATAGATCGCTGTTGAAGAGGCTACAAATAAGCAACGCTTTACACAGGGATTGGAAACAAGATTTACAGGATTATTTAGTAATGTATTACACTACTCCACATTCTGTAACCGGCCGTACACCAACGGAGCTCCTATATGGCCGTACGATTCGATCGAAAATACCGGCTTTAGACGACATCGAGACTGCCCCTCCGCTAACAGATTTTGCTGACAGAGATTGTGAAGCAAAGAAAAAAGGGAAAGATCATGAGGATATGCGACGAAAATCGAGGAGTTCATCCATCAAATCAGGTGACTCAGTTCTAATGCAAAATCTATTGCCAGGCAACAAACTTCAAACAACTTACAACAAAACAAAATACGTTGTAGTGTCCCGATCTGGTTCTCGTGTCACCGTTGAAGATCCCATAAGTGGCAAATCATATGATCGGAACGTCGCACATCTTAAAAACAGATGGGTGGGTAATGTCAGAGACATAACCGGATTGAAGTAGAATACACTTTAGACCGGTAAATTCTGCTCTGGAATAAGCAATTTCAATGCGATTTTGTCGTCTTTTGCACATTCATAGTTTATTTAAAGTATTTTTGGAATTATCAAGTTGACAATTTGCAACATTCTTTGAAAATATTGTTGAACTTTTATGAATGAAGGCATGCAAACGAGCGTTTAACCGTCGTCCTACTACCAGCATCAGAGAAGTAGCAGATCAGCATTTTTCGCTACATGGCCTGTACCAAACAGACCGCTCGTAAGTCCACCGGAGGAAAGGCTCCCCGCAAGCAGTTGGCAACAGCCCTCTGGCAACCCTATACTATCATATGGAGTTTGGAGGCCGTGTAAAAGTGCCCCAGTCACGGTTGGCGTTAAGAAGCCTCATCGCTACCGAACAGAAACTGTCGCCCTGCGAAAATCTCACAGCTATCAGAAATCGAGCGGGCCTAAATTGTGACCCAAAATAAACCACAAACCAACAAGTTGTTTTCAGAACCAGCCAATTATGAAATATTATTATTATACATGAAATTTTCCATTGCCTTACAACCTCCCTCTCCCTTTCCACCCGGCTTGAATAACTATCAATCTTGATGATGCTGTGCGGTGGGGGCACTAATTTTGATTATAATGGAAAATTTAGGTTTGCGCATTTTTCCCAAAAGTTTTTTAACTGTGCTGTTTTCAAGTAAGTTAGTTGAATTCAAAATAAAATAGTTTACTTCTATTGTCAGAGGTGGACCTTCCAACGAAAACTAGTCTGGCTCGCTTGGAATCGAATTGTACGGACCAACCACAGCTTTCACAAAATCCGTTATTTTCAGTAATTTATATTCTACAGAAATAGTCACAACTATTTCCAATCAGCGCAAAAATCGAAGGTTTTCATTCAATACAACAGCAGATTTTCACGTTTGAAAAAACAGGCAGCATTCTGGCCGAAAATTTTGAAACGAAACACCTATATCGAAACGTTAGAAAACGTTCGATTTTTGTAAATTGAATCATTACACTAACCTGTCTACAAATAACTTTTGATTTTGTGCCATTCTACGTGAAAGCGACGGTATTGTTTACAAGTGGCTCACTTACCATCCAACGCTCTTGACAAGCCACTTTCTGAGGCTTGTAATAACAAAATTTCAATTTCATTCTTTGTCGATAAATTGATGGCCCTGAAAAGGGCCTTTTGTTTGGGCAGTGTTCGAAATTTACTTGGAGCTGGTGTATATGGTAACAGTTTTGGTGCCATGGAAGACGGCGTGCTTGGCCAACTCTTCTAACAGCAGCAAACGGACGGCGGTTTGAATTTTGCGGGAGATGCTACAAACGAACTGCTGCATGCTGATGCTGGAAACGAACTGAGCGTGAGCAACAGCATGCTGAGTTTTTATACCTGACTGCAGCACAATGTAAGCTCGTCCTTTTTTGTGTTGTCCTCAATATGTGTTCTTCGTAGCTCCACCCTTTCGTTGGTCGACCACATATTTTTGATAAAGAACAAAATTGAAATTGTGTTTCCAATACGGAGATTATCGAACACTCAGGGTGAAGAGAGTAATGTAATACGGCACTTTGGTAAAATGTTTGAGAATTGAAATGTTTTCCACTTCACTCCAGTTTCTTTCTGACCATATTTGCAATTTGCGTACTGAAATAAATCATAATTTAGGGTTTAACCCAAATTGCTCTCCAGGGAGAAACAGTCCATGAAACAGAAAATGCAAACTTATTCTTTGAAATGATTCTGGTGGCCCTGAAAAGGGCCTTTTTTATAATGATACAAGTGAGCTCTACCTTTTCAACTTCCAAATCCATACAAAGTGCGTCCCTGCCGCTTCAGAGTATAGACGACATTCATTGCGGTTTTGCGCGTGGCGTGTTCAGTGTAGGTCACGGCATCTCGGGTGACATTTTCCTGCACACCCTCAGCATTCGTAGATTAAATCGGAGATGCATTTTACACCACCACAACGAGCCAGACGCCGAATGGCAGATTTGGTGATTCCCTGGATTTTATCACGAAGAACCTTGCGATGACGCTTGGTACGGGAACGCAAACATGATACCGCTCATTGGACGAGCATGTTGCTCGTGTGGTAAGCGAGCACCCACTGATACAAAACAAGCTCGCGTGACCTGTATATATAACATTCCCGTATGTAATGAAACGCTTACATGCTCCTTTTTGACGACTCTGCGTGGGATATGCTGGCAAATTTCGCATTTTCCTCGCTGTTTTCGAAGGATTTTCTGAAAATCCTTGTTTTGGGTTATTTATAGTAGTCGCAGTAATTCCGAAATTTAATACGAAATACGTGCACAAATTTCCGATCAGATAGTGCAAAAATATTGCGATTTCGTCCAGTAGAACGGAAGATATTCGCATTTCAAATCTGGGAAAAATTCTCAACTGAAATTTTTGAAACGGCACCCCATATTGAAACGTTAGAAGTATTCTACTTCAAAAGATTACAGATCCAGTTGAAACATCGCCGTCTTTGTCCAGTAGTCGAGAAAATGAACCTTCAGGTGGCGCGGATTGTGAGCTTGGTATTTTGTCCTCCGATGATGAATTTAACGGGTTTGAGGACGAACAGCCATCCGAAGTAGTTCTACCAGAGCGACAGCAAAGAACAAGAAAAAAGCCAGCGAGATTTAAAGATTACCAGTTGTAATAATCTAGATTGAAAAAAGGGGAGATGTGGTACCTGGGTACTGCCCTGGGAAGTACGTATCTGTACAGCGGGAAGTACGGCCCTGAGTAGGAAGTGTCAGGGGATAGACAAGAGGAGGTAGAGAATAGAAAAGACACGTTTTGCATCGTACACGAAGAAATAATAAATATATTGTACTTCAATTAATAGTAAGATACCACATTACCTATAATCGAAATGTATAGAATCATGCATCATCAATACCATGCAGAAGAAGAAGAATAATTATTAAACTGTCTAAGCAAGGCTCTAATCATTAGCTACTAATTCTTACTCGCTCTTTCGAAGTCTTGGTAAGTAAGGTAACAGTTCCCTAATTCATCATAGCACCTCTATTCATCCCACCCATTTGAACACATTTGTTAGAGCAGAGGAATTCCACGAAGATCCGTCCGAAAATCTTTAAAATCGTGACCGTGACATTTTAAAGTTACATGAAAACAACCAACATATGATTCAGCTATATAGTTTAATCAACAGACCCTATGGTTGAAATATATTTTGGTTGCTTTCATGTAACTCATATGGTTTACAATATCGCCTTGATGTCAAAGAGAAAGTTGCACGAAAGTTTACGGGCCTTTTGAAAAACCTATTATTGTTGATGGAGAAATGCGACTAACTTATGAAAAGGTCGTAATAAAACAAAATAATTGTGTTGTTAAAACAAAAGTTAAAATATCTCGAGAACTACTACATTTAGAAAATTTTTGTTAAGAGCATTTCGATTTAAAATGGCGTTTAGAATCATATTCAAAAAGAAAATTGTATTTTTGACTGCAAATAGTAAGAATTATAAAAAAATGTCAAAAGTTGTTGTTAGGAAAACTTTTTTATTGAAAGCTTCTCCATGATCCAAATACACTAAAAAGGTTGCTTTTACGTCTTTAAAACGATAAACATTAAATTTTTGACATTTTTTGATGGGGTAACGCGAAAAACTTTTAAAAAGAGCATAATTACACGAATTAATTGTTTTTGAAGTAGCAAAATTTCAAATATCTCGAAAACTATCGCATTTTGGAAGATTTTTGTTAAATGCATTTTGATTTTAAATTGTGCTTAGAATTATATTCTGTAATAAAATTACAATTTTGTATGTCAATTAGAATGAAATTAAAAAACATGTACGAATTTATTGTTAGAAAAACTTTTTTACCGATTTTTTCTCCATCATGCAATCACAATCAAAATGTTTCTTTTCTCTTTAGGTTTTTGGTAACAAAATATAAAAAGTTAAAAAAATGGGTTTTTCCGCAATTTAAATTTTTATCATAAATTTTTGTTTTTTAGAAAAATGACATTTTTTTCAGTGTATATTTTTTTGGACAGAAGTATTCATTCCCTGTAACTTGTTCTCAGATAGTTTTGCTGCATAAAATACAGTAATCGAACAAAAAATTTTTGAAATTCACGCACGTAGAAACGTTTACGCCCCTTTGAAAAATTACTCTTGTATCAAAATATTCTAATTGCCAGAGAATATCATGGAGATTCATACAGCGAACACACCTGAAAAGTTTCGTTCGAATCGACGATGGTCATATTTTGCGGTCGGCCGGTTTCTCATGGAATCCCTCAGCAGTGTCTGCTATCTCTATTGGAAAAATGAATAAGGGTGCGTTGTACTCGACTTTTCACTTTGCTCAAACGCGAGTATTTTACATATTCCAGGCAAGATTTTTGATTATATTACTTCTTAGGAACGAAGCAAAGGTGTTGAAACCTATTTAAGCGCAATCCAGTGGCATTTGACCGAGTTATCAACGAAATAGAGTGACATCCTGACTAATGAGATGAATAAGGGCTCGTCTACCCTATCAGGGCTCATACCTATTTTGCTATCTCTCCATGAGTATCGAGGCATGGAAGACTACACATTTTCCACAATCAGTAAGATTATTTTGACTCAAGAGCAATTTTTAAAAAGGTCGTAAACATTTTTTAATAATTAATAAATTTATTTAAGCCCAAATGCGGTAGCTCGACGAGGCCGATGGTTCGTTTTTTTTTTACAATAAATAAAAAAAACAACTAAGTTGAGTTTTTTGTCTTGTTCAGGCGCAGCTTGCTGCTGCGTGTTGAGATCCTTTTTCTAGGGGGCGAAATATTGGCAGTGTTGTTCACTGCAACTTGAGGTTCGATCCGTTTGTCTTCTTTCGCGTTGTCGTTCACGTCCATGTCCTCATCCGTACTACTTTCCTGCTGCTCGCGGTCGGATGTTCCAGTTTGTGTCTTACTCTAATGGGTCGTTATTGCATGTTCGTATTTTTCGGCATTCGATTCGTTGTTGTTGTTGCTGTTTGTTGGTGCTTGATCCGGAGATGTTGGTTTTGCAGCTGTTAGTGGTTTAGCGTAAGATGGTTGTGGACTGATTTCAGTTGGATTGGTTGAGTTTTCCTTAACAGTTTCTGCGCAAGATTTTCCGAGCTGCAGAGTCTTCGTGCAGAACTGGCACGTAGGAATTTGCCCTGGGTACGTGACTAGTGATGTCTGATGAATTAGAACATCGTCACTTCCTAACACCGTGACGGTTATGTATGAGGGAATAGACCTTTCTTGTCAAAAAATTTTATGTGATAAAACCCTTCCTTGTTCATCTCTGAATCGATTTTTCATATTGTCGCGATGATTTGTTGCCTCTAACTATTGAAAAAATTGAAAAAACTGCGGACTGCCCGTTTCACCCCATATGCTCTTGTCCTAACTTGCCTTGCTTCCCCATACTTTTTCATCATTTCAATGAATTTCCTCAAAATTCATTCTAACTCAGGGTGGCCAGACGTACCGATTTATCGGTATCCTGTCGATACTAGGCTTCCCTGCCATTTCACAGACGATCGTGATAATATTATCGATTTTCTCTTTATCTTACCGAAAACTATAGATATTATTTTATTAAAACTACAGATGTCGGTTCAGTACATTAGTATTTTACAATTTAATGTCGACAAAAATATGATCTACCGATAACTACCAAAAATATTTTAGTGAGTCTAGCGATATTAAGAAATTATATCTGGCCACCCTGCTCAAACTGTCAAATATTAGTGTTTTGATTTGGATGAACTTCGAAAAAATCAAAAAGAATGACAGAGGATTCCATCTGTTGTAGAAAGTGGTTGATACCGGATTGTTGCCACAGTTGTGACCACTTTGCACCCCGGGCCATACCCTCCGTGTCGTTGCCGAAAATTGTTTGTTTGCAACGGAAGTGAACGTGCTTTAAAATGGTATACATTTAACATGAATATTTCATATTGTGATAATATTATTATGTTTAATTGTATTGCAGTGCTTCGTTGTTGTTTGCACCAACCAAGGAGATCAAGTGTTTGAAACCAAGTTGTCAGTGCAGTGAAGAATGTGGAAATAAATATTCTTGTTGATTACATCGCTACGAAAAACTTTGTTTCAGCGGCAGCTGTGGTGAGTGTCCGCAAGGCTTGCCAAGTACATGCTAAGAGGAAATTGGATCTTGCAGTGACACGT
This sequence comes from Topomyia yanbarensis, assembly GCF_030247195.1. NCBI lineage: Eukaryota > Metazoa > Arthropoda > Insecta > Diptera > Culicidae > Topomyia > Topomyia yanbarensis. Next base: position 188,154,933 of record NC_080672.1, read on the forward strand.
GTCAAAAGTTTCTAGAATGCTGAATTTACGTTGTCTTCCGGGAGAATATGATCAGTATCAGTATGAGGTGGTTAAAATGTCGATGCGGTTACATAAACATAGAAATCGCTTGCCATAAGCAGTTAAGTTATGAAACAAGCTGTGTGGTAAAATATTACCTGTAGTAAAAGTAAATGCAACTCACTTTGTTACCATGGACCATGCAACCCGTGCAATCAGAAGGTACAGGTTAAGTGTAGATGCGGCGGTTTCACACTGGTGTTCTGTATGGGCATGAGAGAAAAGTCAGTTCCGCAAATGCAGCGATGCACCTGGAATTCTAGTAACTTATGTGCGTGTCACATAATATGTCACCGCAAGTTCCAATTTCTTCCGAGCAGGATACAATGGAGCTAGTTGTTTCACAAATACATGTCCTTGGCAAGCCTTGCGGTCACTCGCCACAACTGCCGCTGTGACAATGTTTGTCGCAACTATGTAATTCACAAGCATACTTATTGCAACAACCTTGACTCTGAAAATTTCCGCTTATAATCGTAAGTCAGTCCCATGTAGATAGGGAATTCCATAGAACATGGGATCGACTTGCAATTATGGCAGATTTGATATCCATAGACACTTTGCTGACACGGAGGGCATTCATCGGTAAAATTGCGAATACGATTCGTGGATACCAGTTTCGCTTTTGTTTGAACTGCTATACAATTAAACATAACACCATCACTTTCAATAATATGAAATATTCATGTTCAGTGTATACCGTTTAAAGAAACGTCCAGTTCTATTGCAAACAACGAATCATTTTCGGTACCGACTGACTACATTTGCAAAAGACAGCCACCGGCTGAAGACACGGAGGGCGTGGTCCGGGGCGACAAAGTAGCACACGACTGTGACCACAATCCGGTAAAAACTGCTGTCAGCATGTATCCGCAATAATGTGGAATAAGTCACAAATCATTCTAGGGATTATGCTCCTTTACGCAGAATCATTCATAGTACCGTGGAATATCCACCGGTTTATATTTCTTACACTGTGGGTAATCCCAGTGAATAGAGGGGGTTGGGTTCGGAACGTATGCACTTCGGTTAATGCAGTACTCTTTTTGATTTTTGTGACTGATACGTTTCAACGAAATACTGTCGTTGACCCAGTGTTGAATGCACAACGGATGGAAACAAGTAATAACTCACAGGACCTTTTTGAATCTGCTCGTTTCACTGCTCCGATACAAATTAGACAAACCACCGAACGGGACTCCAATAAGTTCTACAAATATTCTTGCGCCTTGCCAATGTCTCTCTTGGATCCAGTGTAATTTTTTAGCACAATATATAATGCGATGTGGTTTCTCCCTCGTCCTCATGCTCTCTGAATTTGTATTTGTGTACTTTTTAGCCGACTGTAGATGGTTCCGATAAGCCCTGTTAAACTTTTCTTCCGACTGCTTTATTCCTAGTGGATTCATGTTGTTTGCTTGATTGCCGACCGAGTCATTTTAGGTCGTTGCAGCTGATTTATGCTGAGAGCCTCTTCGACCTAATGATGTTTCCATGGCTTGGACTGTTGGGTGATGTTTCGGTAACAGTTACGCTTGCGATTAGCCATACCTTTAGCTATTGTTGAAGGATTATGACTACGCTTATAGTTGTGAATTTGAGGATTTTTTTTGTTTTCTCCTCTTTTCATTGACGTGTTTCATTCACATGATGTTATATACATAACATGGGTGAATTGATGAAGGAATGTTGGTGCGATCCCAGATTCAGACGATACATCTGCTTTCGACAACGGAAAAGAACATCAACGCCACGTTACCGCTCCGTCAGGATAAGTATAATGCATTTCTCGTGTGTTCATTCACACGTTGCGCACGTCAAAACGTTCCGTGCCGTTGATGTGTGCGAATGCCTACATTTAACTGCATGTAACTAATTTTCACGTTCCGCCGACGTGCTATAGCGGTGACGGAAGGCTGACGTATCGTGTAAATCGAACTTAAGCCCTCTTTTGAAAGTGTATATAGACAAAATGTAATCACCCAGTTATCTCGGCATATATTTATATTTTTAAAATGTGATTTTTACAACTCTACTTACTAATATTATTTTTAAATCATCTAATTGAACGATTAATGTTTTATTTTCGTATTTTGGATTTTTATATTTTTCAATGGACGACTTTGAAAATTTTAAAATTAACATCTTTTTATCACCAAATAAAAATTTTATCGAGAAAATAGAATTGTTTGGATGTTCTTCAAGAATTTGTTGCGACAGAACGTTCCTAAGATCAGGAACGTGCACAGAATTTGCTCAATAGGAGATGAAAAGGGTTTTTTTTACTATAAATAGGAAAGGGGCCTGGGTCAATTGGCATAAAGTTATTTAGTATAATGGACATTATGGTTCTTTTCCTTGTCCTGATACTAGGTATAAACCAACAGAATACCGTATGCAATAAAATTACAATTACAATTACAGTTTTCGGTACAACCCGTCCTCGGAAGTGGCGGCCCTCGCAAGCAAACATAGGGACTATTCCATCATGCTTATTTTTATTAAAATAGACAAAATAAGACTGTCATAATCAAATCCATCCCGAAATCGGATTTCAAGTATCCGAGCTCAAATTCAGTTGGTTGTTGGTTAGTGGTTTGATTTTGCTAGCCAGTACCATTGGATGCGGAGTCTTAACTTGCTGGGTTGGTTGATAATTGCTGGCTGGAAGCATTCTCCATTAATCCTATTTGGCAGAATTGATGCTTTCGGTAAACGGTAAGCGCAAAACTGGAAAAAACGCGATAACACTTTACAATATTTTGAGCAGGTTATGTTATGTTAGGTTTTCCCGGGCATCCCTAACGGTGTTCGTGTGGTGAGCCAATAGACCTTTCTCGTCAGACCTAACACCTATTTTATTTATTTTTAAACGAAAGATTTATCATTTCTAAGTGCATCCCCGGTAACACGAGAACTTTAAAATGCTTCCTGATTTTTTTATGATTTTTCAAACTTTGAAAAATGCCAGAATGTTGAATATAATTTTCACCAAATCAAGAATGGTGAGACACAAAATTTCTGTTTCGGCAACACTGTTTTGCAAAACTGCCATTGAATTGTTGCCAACACTGCGAATGAATTTTGGTGAAATGTGATTGCATGTTCATTCAAGCTACTAGATATTTGTGCGTATTTTTAGGTTATGTTCATGTTTACATTGATAACCATAACCTAACATAACATAACCTGCTCAAAATATTGTAAAGTGTTATCGCGTTTTTTCCAGTTTTGCGCTTACCGTTTACCGAAAGCATCAATTCTGCCAAATAGGATTAATGGAGAATGCTTCCAGCCAGCAATTATCAACCAACCCAGCAAGTTAAGACTCCGCATCCAATGGTACTGGCTAGCAAAATCAAACCACTAACCAACAACCAACTGAATTTGAGCTCGGATACTTGAAATCCGATTTCGGGATGGATTTGATTATGACAGTCTTATTTTGTCTATTTTAATAAAAATAAGCATGATGGAATAGTCCCTATGTTTGCTTGCGAGGGCCGCCACTTCCGAGGACGGGTTGTACCGAAAACTGTAATTGTAATTGTAATTTTATTGCATACGGTATTCTGTTGGTTTATACCTAGTATCAGGACAAGGAAAAGAACCATAATGTCCATTATACTAAATAACTTTATGCCAATTGACCCAGGCCCCTTTCCTATTTATAGTAAAAAAAACCCTTTTCATCTCCTATTGAGCAAATTCTGTGCACGTTCCTGATCTTAGGAACGTTCTGTCGCAACAAATTCTTGAAGAACATCCAAACAATTCTATTTTCTCGATAAAATTTTTATTTGGTGATAAAAAGATGTTAATTTTAAAATTTTCAAAGTCGTCCATTGAAAAATATAAAAATCCAAAATACGAAAATAAAACATTAATCGTTCAATTAGATGATTTAAAAATAATATTAGTAAGTAGAGTTGTAAAAATCACATTTTAAAAATATAAATATATGCCGAGATAACTGGGTGATTACATTTTGTCTATATACACTTTCAAAAGAGGGCTTAAGTTCGATTTACACGATACGTCAGCCTTCCGTCACCGCTATAGCACGTCGGCGGAACGTGAAAATTAGTTACATGCAGTTAAATGTAGGCATTCGCACACATCAACGGCACGGAACGTTTTGACGTGCGCAACGTGTGAATGAACACACGAGAAATGCATTATACTTATCCTGACGGAGCGGTAACGTGGCGTTGATGTTCTTTTCCGTTGTCGAAAGCAGATGTATCGTCTGAATCTGGGATCGCACCAACATTCCTTCATCAATTCACCCATGTTATGTATATAACATCATGTGAATGAAACACGTCAATGAAAAGAGGAGAAAACAAAAAAAATCCTCAAATTCACAACTATAAGCGTAGTCATAATCCTTCAACAATAGCTAAAGGTATGGCTAATCGCAAGCGTAACTGTTACCGAAACATCACCCAACAGTCCAAGCCATGGAAACATCATTAGGTCGAAGAGGCTCTCAGCATAAATCAGCTGCAACGACCTAAAATGACTCGGTCGGCAATCAAGCAAACAACATGAATCCACTAGGAATAAAGCAGTCGGAAGAAAAGTTTAACAGGGCTTATCGGAACCATCTACAGTCGGCTAAAAAGTACACAAATACAAATTCAGAGAGCATGAGGACGAGGGAGAAACCACATCGCATTATATATTGTGCTAAAAAATTACACTGGATCCAAGAGAGACATTGGCAAGGCGCAAGAATATTTGTAGAACTTATTGGAGTCCCGTTCGGTGGTTTGTCTAATTTGTATCGGAGCAGTGAAACGAGCAGATTCAAAAAGGTCCTGTGAGTTATTACTTGTTTCCATCCGTTGTGCATTCAACACTGGGTCAACGACAGTATTTCGTTGAAACGTATCAGTCACAAAAATCAAAAAGAGTACTGCATTAACCGAAGTGCATACGTTCCGAACCCAACCCCCTCTATTCACTGGGATTACCCACAGTGTAAGAAATATAAACCGGTGGATATTCCACGGTACTATGAATGATTCTGCGTAAAGGAGCATAATCCCTAGAATGATTTGTGACTTATTCCACATTATTGCGGATACATGCTGACAGCAGTTTTTACCGGATTGTGGTCACAGTCGTGTGCTACTTTGTCGCCCCGGACCACGCCCTCCGTGTCTTCAGCCGGTGGCTGTCTTTTGCAAATGTAGTCAGTCGGTACCGAAAATGATTCGTTGTTTGCAATAGAACTGGACGTTTCTTTAAACGGTATACACTGAACATGAATATTTCATATTATTGAAAGTGATGGTGTTATGTTTAATTGTATAGCAGTTCAAACAAAAACGAAACTGGTATCCACGAATCGTATTCGCAATTTTACCGATGAATGCCCTCCGTGTCAGCAAAGTGTCTATGGATATCAAATCTGCCATAATTGCAAGTCGATCCCATGTTCTATGGAATTCCCTATCTACATGGGACTGACTTACGATTATAAGCGGAAATTTTCAGAGTCAAGGTTGTTGCAATAAGTATGCTTGTGAATTACATAGTTGCGACAAACATTGTCACAGCGGCAGTTGTGGCGAGTGACCGCAAGGCTTGCCAAGGACATGTATTTGTGAAACAACTAGCTCCATTGTATCCTGCTCGGAAGAAATTGGAACTTGCGGTGACATATTATGTGACACGCACATAAGTTACTAGAATTCCAGGTGCATCGCTGCATTTGCGGAACTGACTTTTCTCTCATGCCCATACAGAACACCAGTGTGAAACCGCCGCATCTACACTTAACCTGTACCTTCTGATTGCACGGGTTGCATGGTCCATGGTAACAAAGTGAGTTGCATTTACTTTTACTACAGGTAATATTTTACCACACAGCTTGTTTCATAACTTAACTGCTTATGGCAAGCGATTTCTATGTTTATGTAACCGCATCGACATTTTAACCACCTCATACTGATACTGATCATATTCTCCCGGAAGACAACGTAAATTCAGCATTCTAGAAACTTTTGACACGTGTCACTGCAAGATCCAATTTCCTCTTAGCATGTACTTGGCAAGCCTTGCGGACACTCACCACAGCTGCCGCTGAAACAAAGTTTTTCGTAGCGATGTAATCAACAAGAATATTTATTTCCACATTCTTCACTGCACTGACAACTTGGTTTCAAACACTTGATCTCCTTGGTTGGTGCAAACAACAACGAAGCACTGCAATACAATTAAACATAATAATATTATCACAATATGAAATATTCATGTTAAATGTATACCATTTTAAAGCACGTTCACTTCCGTTGCAAACAAACAATTTTCGGCAACGACACGGAGGGTATGGCCCGGGGTGCAAAGTGGTCACAACTGTGGCAACAATCCGGTATCAACCACTTTCTACAACAGATGGAATCCTCTGTCATTCTTTTTGATTTTTTCGAAGTTCATCCAAATCAAAACACTAATATTTGACAGTTTGAGCAGGGTGGCCAGATATAATTTCTTAATATCGCTAGACTCACTAAAATATTTTTGGTAGTTATCGGTAGATCATATTTTTGTCGACATTAAATTGTAAAATACTAATGTACTGAACCGACATCTGTAGTTTTAATAAAATAATATCTATAGTTTTCGGTAAGATAAAGAGAAAATCGATAATATTATCACGATCGTCTGTGAAATGGCAGGGAAGCCTAGTATCGACAGGATACCGATAAATCGGTACGTCTGGCCACCCTGAGTTAGAATGAATTTTGAGGAAATTCATTGAAATGATGAAAAAGTATGGGGAAGCAAGGCAAGTTAGGACAAGAGCATATGGGGTGAAACGGGCAGTCCGCAGTTTTTTCAATTTTTTCAATAGTTAGAGGCAACAAATCATCGCGACAATATGAAAAATCGATTCAGAGATGAACAAGGAAGGGTTTTATCACATAAAATTTTTTGACAAGAAAGGTCTATTGACATACACAACTGTAATTTTATTACAGAATATAATTCTAACTAAAAATCTTCCAAAATGCGATAGTTTTCGAGATATTTGGAATTTTGTTCCAACAAAAACAGTTGATTCGTATGATTATGCTCTTTTTAAAAGTTTTTCGCCTTACCCAATTATAAAATGTGCAAAATCTCATGTTTATCGTTTTAAAGACGCAAAAGAAACTTTTTCAGTGTATTTGGATCATGGAGAAGCTTTCAATAAAAAAATTTTCCTAGCAACAACTTTTGACATTGTGGTTTTGATTGGGTATCAGTGAGCGGAAACTATAAATCCAAATAATTTAAAACACATTTTATGTAGTTTTGAAGCTCTTATATAACATGCTGCTCTTCAACCCGTAACTCCGGAACTAGAAGTCATATCAGAATGAAATTCATTGGCAGCCTATGGGAATGTTGTACCTTTCATTTGAGACTAAGTTTGTACAAATCTCCGAGTAAACAATGAGCATTTGTTGGTCACATACATACACACGCACACAGACATTTGACGAACTCAACGAACTGAGTAGAATGGTATTAGAAACTCAGCCCTCCGGGCCTCGGTTAAAAAGTCGGTTTTTAGAGTTATTGTATAGCCTTTCTATACTACCGCTAGAAGCATAATTGTCCCATGTGGATAGGGATTCCCATAGCACACAGGACAGTTATGTTTCTAGCGGTAGTATAGGAGAAAGGCAAAAATATATTAAATGCAATAACTTTTGAAGTTTTCATCTTTTTTGAGGAAATTTTATTTGAATGGAAATATTTCCGTTTCTCGGAACATATGGAAAATCGGGGTTTTTGGACATTTTTTCCACAAAATATCCTTTTTGAAATAAATTTCTGCTCCATACTGCAAATCATAAATATTTTGCACTTTTTCCAATGCAAAAAAGTCAGAAATTGAACGGAACCTTTGCGATCTTTGTTAGAATACGAGAAGTTGGTGTTTGGGCATTTTTTCATTTATATGAAAGTGTCATATACTTTTAGAAAACCCAACTTAGGGTGTAGGTATTTTTAACATAGAATGTGCATGCAAAATTTGAAATAAATCGGTTAAGAAGTTTTTGAATGACAGTTAACACAGCAAATCGTGTTTATTTCCAGAGATGTTCTACGAAAAGCTTCGTCGCAGAGTCGCTATTTTTGTATAAATGTTATTGAAATGATATATTATAATGCACAAATATTTTGATCAATTCGCTTTACCCAAATTATTAGACAAATCGCATAAAAAGTGTTTTTTCAAGCTGAAACTTTTAACCCTCATCCCCTCCTTAAGGAGTTTATCCTATAAATATTTCATGGGTAAACATAATTCAATTGTAAAAAAAGCGAAAAAAAATACAGTCTAGGTCCGAGTTACCCCTACATTGTAAAAGGATGTAAAAACGTAGTTTTGCAAATCGTCGCCCTGCGCTTCCATGGAGTTGTGCAAATGAATTTTTATGGCTCCAAAATGAAGCGAAGTTTGACCGACAAATTCTTTCACATTCACCCACCTAAACGGTCATTTGCTTAGATTGGTCCGAATAGCCCCGGGATCCCCTATAATAAATGTCATATCTCACTGCTGGGTGGAATTATTCGGGTTTTTATTACACCATACGTTTGCATTTATTATTCGATTTTTTATATCAGCTTTTTTAGAGCAGGTATAAAAATGGTATATATTTTTATGCACGTGGTGCATAGCTTTTTATTGGAAATTCTCGAAATTACTGCCTTTGTTTTGGCACGCTTATATCACAGAGAACAGACGTCCATCTTCAGCATTCAACTTGTGTAAAATCTCTAACGGTTTCGAAGGTAGTTTGGATATCTAAACCAGGTGCGCTACTGTCGTCATGTTTTTTTGTAGCTGAGTTCGACAGAATTGACAGCGGTTATTCCTCTACCCAGTCAAACTAGTCCGGAACCGATTCGGACTTCCAGCATGAATTCCAGCTCAAATGTGTCAACCGATAGAGTCGGAATCGGTTGTTTTCTTTGAGCTAGATTCCACGCTGAATCCATCCAGGATTTCGAACCGGTTCCGGAATCGATTTGACGGATAGTTGGGATAGGTTGGTGTGGCGGCGCTAGTGTTTTTCGTATATTAATTCAAATGTTTACACACGTTTTTTAAATATTTTTGTTCGATCATGGATGTCTGTTCTCTGTGCTTATATTTTGATAAAGTTTGAGTTTGCTATGAGCGTGATATGTGAATAATTACTTTATAGATCAATCAGAAAATTATGAATGCTTTTAATAGTTAGTTTGCGAAATAATGTTGATTTTATTGCAATGTTCTTCCTATACAAAATTGGTTTCTATGAATAAAAAGTTGCTTATCGCAAAAATAGACATTCTCGTATAAATAAACATACTTACTTCAATTAAGAATATTTAATGACTTTAAATATATAGGTAAATTGTAACTTGAAATATCGTATCCACAGTAACATCATACATGGAATATTACGAACCAACAGTTTTAAAGTGCAGCGTCCAACAGAGCTGTTAATTGATGACAATGTGAAGGAGGATCGAATCTCGAATCAGACCTTACAATGCTCGAGTCGCAGTTGTTTGTTACATCCGTTACATCACATGATGTACACACAGATCATCCGACGAGCTTGAATGAGTCGAACATTAGAAGAGACTTTGCTCTTTGCACTTGATTAGAATATCGATTTCGGATTGATTGCAAAATTGATTTCAATATGGGAACTATGAGAGGTAAAGAGGTATGAGGTAAAGCGCATACAAACTTTAAACATCGACAATATTTTAGGTACCTAGTTCCTACAACAAATACGAGAAAGGCAAAACTTACTTAAAATAGTTTAAGTAATTTTCCCTGTGGAATTAATTACGATCTTATTGGATACTCAAATTTGGATGAATCTTATTGGATACTCAAATCTGTTAATTTCGTTGTTCAACGTTATGCCTTATGGAACCGTTATCACAAAATAGCTCTCTACACCAACGTTAACATGAAATACCAAATACACACGTTGAAAGACGATATAGTACAAGTCCCAAAACCAACAACTTCTGTCTTTTATGTCACAAGATCCTTACCGAATGAAATGTCACCATAATTATATCAAGAATCAGACAAACCCTTTCCCATTAATATCACCGCTGACGAATAAATTTAAATCGCTTTATTTACTAACAATAATACCACTAGATCAGACTAAGACCGAAGTAGCCTGAGTTTATTCGCCTATCTAACAATTTGGTCGCTCGTTTAACCGTGCGTTGGCGAAATCTGTCATACCAGCAATTAGATGGAGTACTGGTCCTATGCACCTTTCCCCAGTCCCTTGAAAACCATCAATACCTCTTTAGCACTACTAATCGGTTTGATGAAAACTCCACTGACTCCGTCGAACACACTACCTGTTCCTTGCTGCTGTGGTCTTTCATGCAGCAAGACTGATTTCTTGGTGCAACATCATCTTGGCCCCAAGCCTTCCCCCTCCCCCTAGTTACGACACTGTAATAGTATAGTGCCGCACCCTCTCTAATAGGGCCAAATAGGTTCTTTAAGCTGTGTACTTTATAGCTCACTAGCACTCACCTTAAGTCAAAACATCCAAAAAGCTTCACTGCACCGGCCTGCAAATACAATCCCAAATAAATTTTGCCTAAGATACCATTTCTTCCAATAATCAGATGGTTGTTAAAACCATTCAATGATAGTACCTTTTTCTACTAGTGGTTCTATGTATGATGGTATAGTTCTCTACTACTTGACTCTGCAAGTAGGCCTAATCAAGTATAATTAGTGACCACAGTCCCAATTAGTCGAAGTTTTACGTATGCTTGCCGATTTCCTATTGACGGCATGCGTAAAATTGTATTCCACCTCCACCTTCGAAAGTGGACTAATACTACGGTCGCACTACGAGTTAAAACGTGTTTTAACGATCTCTTGGTTATTATTAAATCGTTTTTAACTTTGTAGCGTGAACATAGTATAAGCTTATATCCAATTGCTGAGCGTTTTATAGTAAAGAATGTAGTGATTTGGAACTTGAAAAAATATCACGAAGAACTTCAACATAAAAGATAATAATGTTTATCTACTCTATTATGGCTTGTTTAGTCATTTACCACGTAATCTATAATTTTTCTTATTATGCAATGGTTTCTTCTAAAACTTTCTTCTATATTTTAAAAATATAGAGGGTTTATAACATTCGTCCCAGCAACTAATAATACACTGACTATACAAAAGCTATACAAATTATCAATATTGCTCCAACTGTGCTAGTGAAAAAATAATAAAACCATATCTTGGTTTAGGTCCTCGAGCGATGATGAAAAACTTTCTATCAGCAAGACTGATCAGCATCTCTACAGCTTGCAATCGTGTATGCCTCCATCTACACAATATGCAAATGCCATATCACAGCAAAGAGCTTCAATTTTCTGCCCAAACTGGAAAAGTTCCGAGTTCCATGGAATTGTCGCAATCAGCACAATTAATGGGTGATCAGCTCATTTAAAAATGCCACCGAGATTTGTTCGTAGCGGTGTGATCATCAAAACCAAAATCTACAACAATAACACTTGATATATTCAGTAAAAAAAGAAGCAAAGAGAACTTACGTGATGCTGTCTTGTTTCCTTGGGCAACTTCGTAGTATCATACGATTTTTGTGCAAATAGCCAATTGTGATTTAACTAATTTTTTAAGTGTGATGCGTAGCAGCAGATCCAATATGTTCCCGGATATATGAATAAATCGTTTTTCACGACGTTTTTACTTTTCTTGTCACAATTTTTTATTGTATTGGACAGCTGAGTACCGTAAGGCAACAAAATAAACAAGATTTGCCTGTAGAGCGATAACAGTTCACTTTTGCACTGCGCATACAAAAATATCTGACGTGTCTATGTGTGTGCATTAAATCCGATTTACACGATACGTCAGGCTTCCATCACCGGTATAGCCCGTCAACGGAACGCCAAATTTAGTAATACGCTGTTAAATGGAGGCACACAACATCAACAGCACGGGACGTTTTGACATACATAGAACGTGTGATGAGTACACGAGAAACGCGGTCAATTTTTACTCACAAAACGATTACGTGACGTTGACATTCGTTTCGTTTCCGAAGCTGACGTATCGTCTGAATCGGGTTCCACTGGTCTTTGCTAATATGCAATCCGTCTCTTCTCTTTCGTTGAGCAAAGCATCGGCCCGCACCGTACGGTGGATTGTTGAGCTCGCTCATGACTCTCGCGCAACATAAGCAAGCTTTGTTTATGTTGCGCACTGATGTCACAGCGCGTCGCTTTACTCTCCCGCAACAAAAAGTCATCAAAATACCGATGAGTTGCTGGTGGATTTAAGGACGCGGCTATTACCTAGGATAGGATCCGCCAGCTGGCTTCTTCTTATATTTTACTAATCCCTGTTGAAAACGACATACCCCCACTCGACCAATGTTGCCAAAATATTTGTTTTGTTTCGGTCGTATATTTGTTCTGATTAAAATATTCTATATTATGTACCAATTTCATGGAAAAATCAAAGATTTAGTCTTTATATCCGCATTTAAACGATCATAACGTTTTTTCCATCGGAATACAGCAAAACAAAATAATATATATTCGTTGTTGGACATTACGAAAAATATCTTCACGCCTCTTCATTTTTGTAAGTTGCTTTCTGAGTCAAGCAACCTCTGTCACAAGAATAATTTTCTCTGTTCGGATTTATTTTAAATATTCTAAAACTACTTTTCTGCAAGGTTTAATTTTTGTTTTGGAGGAATGTATAGGTTTTTACATGTGATTGTTTCGGAGAAAACAGCAGTAGAAAATACACTCTCCTATTTACACCGATGATCGATTCAGTTGAAAACTGTACAATTCAACTGTATCGATAATACCAAAGGAAGAACAAGAAGCGACTTCCGGGATAACTTTCTCCCTGTTTGCTCAGTACTTCCAATTTACTCGGTACTGGAACAAAGACAATTTTTACATGATGTTCAAAATATTTTCATACTTACGCTACACAGCCTGTTGATTTCGAAAAGAGGCATTTCCGCATTACTCCGCACACAGAACAGAATCCACGATAACCGCGCTACCGGATCTCTCGGGAATTTCAGTTCTGGATAATATGTTTGATTTCGTCTGCCAAATAATGCCTGCACTTCATAATTACAGACGGATGTTATAGAAAGAAAGCGGTATCTCGAGAAAACAAAAAAAATCAACACGGTTAACAATCGTCGTTTTATGTTTGATATCACAATATGACAACACTTCCAAGCAGCCCTTTGGTACTTTTAGTTTCCAAGCCGAAGGTTTGCCTATGTCAGTTTCGTCCAATCACGAGCTGGTTCAGAATTGGTTCAAAAACAGAAGACAGAGCTGGCGGATCCTATCCTAGGCTATTACCAGCCCCATCTCAGCTTCTCGCCGCCACTGCACACAAAGTGGCAGAGAGAATTTGAGCTTTTGTTTTATTCTAGGATAGGATCCGCCAGCTCTGTCTTCTGTTTTTGAACCAATTCTGAACCAGCTCGTGATTGGACGAAAGTGACATAGGCAAACCTTCGGCTTGGAAACTAAAAGTACCAAAGGGCTGCTTGGAAGTGTTGTCATATTGTGATATCAAACATAAAACGACGATTGTTAACCGTGTTGATTTTTTTTGTTTTCTCGAGATACCGCTTTCTTTCTATAACATCCGTCTGTAATTATGAAGTGCAGGCATTATTTGGCAGACGAAATCAAACATATTATCCAGAACTGAAATTCCCGAGAGATCCGGTAGCGCGGTTATCGTGGATTCTGTTCTGTGTGCGGAGTAATGCGGAAATGCCTCTTTTCGAAATCAACAGGCTGTGTAGCGTAAGTATGAAAATATTTTGAACATCATGTAAAAATTGTCTTTGTTCCAGTACCGAGTAAATTGGAAGTACTGAGCAAACAGGGAGAAAGTTATCCCGGAAGTCGCTTCTTGTTCTTCCTTTGGTATTATCGATACAGTTGAATTGTACAGTTTTCAACTGAATCGATCATCGGTGTAAATAGGAGAGTGTATTTTCTACTGCTGTTTTCTCCGAAACAATCACATGTAAAAACCTATACATTCCTCCAAAACAAAAATTAAACCTTGCAGAAAAGTAGTTTTAGAATATTTAAAATAAATCCGAACAGAGAAAATTATTCTTGTGACAGAGGTTGCTTGACTCAGAAAGCAACTTACAAAAATGAAGAGGCGTGAAGATATTTTTCGTAATGTCCAACAACGAATATATATTATTTTGTTTTGCTGTATTCCGATGGAAAAAACGTTATGATCGTTTAAATGCGGATATAAAGACTAAATCTTTGATTTTTCCATGAAATTGGTACATAATATAGAATATTTTAATCAGAACAAATATACGACCGAAACAAAACAAATATTTTGGCAACATTGGTCGAGTGGGGGTATGTCGTTTTCAACAGGGATTAGTAAAATATAAGAAGAAGCCAGCTGGCGGATCCTATCCTAGGTTTTATTGAATGTAGAGCTGTTTTTTGTAGGGTTTTGACGTCTTACACGCAACGCAAAATACATTGCACGCAACGCAAAACTCATTACGAATTTCTATTTTGATGGAAAGAAATGCATTTAATTTCGCTGATTTTTAAAAATGCATCACATCCCTAGGGCATGCCCCCACTAAAAGACACTCTTATGTCGAAACTAACAGTCAAAAATTAATTGACGTTTGAATGTCATCGATTTCAAGGGGCTTATTGGTTGATTTCTGTGGCGATCTAGGAAAAAAGCATACTTTGAAAATTCAATGGAATTTTATTATTATTTTTGAATTCATATTCCGGAATGTTTTTAGTGAAATAAATGTGTTAAATGTTTCGCTTTTTCCATTTAGCATCAATTAGTTTGTGTCGCAGAGAGGTAGGTTTACTACCTTTTGAAGGTCATATCTGATGTATTCAATCACATTATCCAATGATTTTTAGCTAGTGGCAACGTAGTAAGCTTGCGCTTTATCAGCTTTTCTGTTTTATGTGAAGGAATTTATCAAAAAAATAATTGATGGAAAAAAGAATACTAATGACATATTTTGTCACAAAAATCAACTTTAAACTGAAAAGAAACACCCAACTTTTGTGTACCGTAAAATATTTCAGTTTGTTTTTTTTTATTGAAAGAAAACAAAAAATCAGCATTTCCCTCGGGTAATATTTGCCAGCTGTCAGCTGCCCCAATTAACGGATACGATTCGCTAGTTGGGGCGCAGTCGTGACCCAACTAACAAATTTGCGCTGTATTGACATTACCCAGTCAACCTCATTCGGAATTCTTATTAGTTTTTTTTTTTTTTTTTTTTTTTAATTGGCCGCCTCTCACCCCCACACCTAGGATAGGATCCGCCAGCTCTGTCTTCTGTTTTTGAACCAATTCTGAACCAGCTCGTGATTGGACGAAAGTGACATAGGCAAACCTTCGGCTTGGAAACTAAAAGTACCAAAGGGCTGCTTGGAAGTGTTGTCATATTGTGATATCAAACATAAAACGACGATTGTTAACCGTGTTGATTTTTTTTGTTTTCTCGAGATACCGCTTTCTTTCTATAACATCCGTCTGTAATTATGAAGTGCAGGCATTATTTGGCAGACGAAATCAAACATATTATCCAGAACTGAAATTCCCGAGAGATCCGGTAGCGCGGTTATCGTGGATTCTGTTCTGTGTGCGGAGTAATGCGGAAATGCCTCTTTTCGAAATCAACAGGCTGTGTAGCGTAAGTATGAAAATATTTTGAACATCATGTAAAAATTGTCTTTGTTCCAGTACCGAGTAAATTGGAAGTACTGAGCAAACAGGGAGAAAGTTATCCCGGAAGTCGCTTCTTGTTCTTCCTTTGGTATTATCGATACAGTTGAATTGTACAGTTTTCAACTGAATCGATCATCGGTGTAAATAGGAGAGTGTATTTTCTACTGCTGTTTTCTCCGAAACAATCACATGTAAAAACCTATACATTCCTCCAAAACAAAAATTAAACCTTGCAGAAAAGTAGTTTTAGAATATTTAAAATAAATCCGAACAGAGAAAATTATTCTTGTGACAGAGGTTGCTTGACTCAGAAAGCAACTTACAAAAATGAAGAGGCGTGAAGATATTTTTCGTAATGTCCAACAACGAATATATATTATTTTGTTTTGCTGTATTCCGATGGAAAAAACGTTATGATCGTTTAAATGCGGATATAAAGACTAAATCTTTGATTTTTCCATGAAATTGGTACATAATATAGAATATTTTAATCAGAACAAATATACGACCGAAACAAAACAAATATTTTGGCAACATTGGTCGAGTGGGGGTATGTCGTTTTCAACAGGGATTAGTAAAATATAAGAAGAAGCCAGCTGGCGGATCCTATCCTAGCCCCACACCAAAAGGCTCGCAAAGAGAGCCCCCTGGTAGTGGACACATCAGTTCTCAGCGTGCAAAAAAAGGTCAGCACAAAAATGAAAAAAAGGTATTCGCGAAGACGCTGAGAACGAAAAAATAGACAAAATTAACACGTGAAAGTAACCGGCACAAACATTACAGTATAATGTACAAATAATAGCTACAAAGAGCACCCAGTGGAACGCTAATTCCTTTTAAGGGGCCCGCTGTAGTATTAATATTAAATAGATTCGGATTTTAAACTAAAATAGTTTAGTTTAAAATCCGAATCTATTTAATATTAATACTACAGCGGGCCCCTTAAAAGGAATTAGCGTTCCACTGGGTGCTCTTTGTAGCTATTATTTGTACATTATACTGTAATGTTTGTGCCGGTTACTTTCAAATTCAAACTAAATTTGAATTTAATAATAACATTCTAAGAAAATGGAAAAGGAAAAGAAAGAAAGCTTTTTGGGGGAACATCAAGTTTATGCAGTTTATGCAAAAACACACTAATTTTATTTTTCAAATAACGTTTTAAGCTTGTTTCAAAATGGATGCGATTTGTTATCTGTCTTAACTCAGTAGGAAGCTGATTGAAAATCGTTGGCCCGGCAAAGGAAATGCGTTTCTGACCAAGGTTGCTGAAAGCCCTGGTGCGTTGTAAATTATTGGCTTGCCTAGTGGTATACATACGAATGCCTGTAGTAAACCGTATGTTATTATGTGCTAGAGGGTTGTACTGTGCATTAAAAACATACAATATTGTTTGTAATTCAGTCAATCCAAGCAAGGGCAATATGTTATGAGAATTATTAGTATAAAGCAGGATAGTTGGATACATGATTGGCTTCTTGAATATAATTTTAAGGCATCTATTCTGAAGTATTTGAAGCTTTTTTAAATTGGATATGCTGGCATGCCCCCACAGTGATACAAGGTAATTTAAAAGGGAATGGATATGCGCATAGTAGAACTTCAATAGTACGTGCTGTGGGATAAAAGAACAAACCCGGCGCATAGCCCCACATAATGAAGCGATCTTTTTTTCAAGTGATTTTATATGGTCGTTCCAAGAAAGTGTGGAATCAAGACAAAGACCCAGGTATTTGAAGACTTTCGTCTCCTCGATCATGTAGTTTTCAGTACACGGGTCAGGGTGTTGGGCTATAGATCTTCTAAATGAATGGAAAATCATATATTTGGTTTTGGATAAATTTAAGGAGAGAAGGTTAGCGTTGAAATATTTTATAAGCAATTTTAAATCATCTTCCATATCTCGCACAATACCACTACAGCTGGTGTTTGGATAAAACAAGGCGGTATCATCTGCAAAAAGACGAGGTGTACCTTTTAATTTAAGCCTTCCTAAATCGTTTATGTAAAGCAAGAATAGCAATGGACCAATATTGCTGCCCTGTGGAACTCCTATTTCGATGCTTCTATACGAGCTAGATACATTTCCAATAGACACGCATTGAATCCTATTCGTCAAATAGCTGCGAATCAGATCATTGGCTAAACCCCTTATACCATAACATTCTAACTTTCCTAACAAAATAGAGTGATCTAGTGTATCAAACGCTTTTTTTAAATCCAGGAAAAGGGCGCCAACAACTTTTTTTTCGTCAATTTCTTTTGCAATAGAATCGATTAATTCAGTTAATGCAATCAAAGTACTACAACCCTGTCTAAAGCCGTACTGGAAGTTATACACGCAGAAAAAAGATTTGTAGGTTCAATAAAAATATGGATTAATTTCAATAAATAAAATTATTGGTTGGGAGACAATAAATTCATTTATTGAATTCAATAAAATTTATTTATTGTTTCAATAAAAAAGTTTATTGTTTTTCTTTCTTATAATTTTTTTTATTGAAAATAAAAGAAAATTATTGAAATTAAAAATATTTTTATTGAAAGCAAAAGTACATTGTTTTTCTAATTAAAAAATATTGTGAAATTAATAATTTTGTTGGTTAAAGTGATAAACAATAATTGATTGAATTCAATAACACATATTTTTGGTTTGAATATGCTAAATTTTTCTGCGTGTATATTATCTTGTGTTTGTTTAAAAATTCTAGTAATCGAGAGATCAACAGTTTTTCAAGAACTTTGTTGAAAACTGAGACTGTTGATATCGGACGATAGTTGCACGAGTCGCAAGGGTCTCCAGATTTGAAAATGGGGATTACTTTAGCTAATTTTAAACAGTTTGGATAACAGCCGGTTTCAAGTATTATATTGAAAATTTGGGTGAGGATGTTGGCAAACGCGGTACAATTAGTTTTCAGAATACTGGGGGGAACATTATCGGGACCACAGCTATGGATTTTCTTGAGACCGTTGATTAATAAAATTACTTCATTGACGGTTGCAGGACGCATGTAGATCGTTTCACGTATGCGTAGCATATTGGCAAGCGGATCGGCTCTAGGAGTGGAGGGTATACTATCAGCCAGTTTTTTTCCTACGGTGGAGAAGTAGTCGTTCATGACTTCGCATACCGCGCTAGGTTCGTCTATTCTAACACCATTGCATATCAAGCTGATGGAGTTCTCAACTTTAGAGCGACCGAAAATATTATTTATGTTTTTCCAGAGCTTCGAATGAGGTGTGTTAGTGAGAATATTTTCAAAATACGTTTTTTTACAGCGTTTCTTCAAAACATCAACTTTTTTTGTGACAGGACGCAGTAGAGCTTTGAGGTGTTCGTCATTAGGATTGTTTTTTACGCTTCTTAGATAATTACTCTTAATTTTAATCATTGTCCACAGGTCAAAATTCATCCATGGGCAGTAGGCACCTTTATACTTAATAGTTTTGGAGACTGTCTTCGAGCACTGTGTTAGTAGAGAATTGTACACAGAAATAATACTATTAAAACACGCGTCCACATCATCAGTTACCTGAAAGCCATTTATAAAATTTGTGAAATCGTTATTAAGCTTTTCATGGTTGACAATGGTTTTTGTCAATTTTACAGGTTCTTTTTCTACTGCTAGTTTGTAGGAAGAAAATATTTGAAGATGGTCACTAACTGTCGTAAAAACAGTGTCATTCCGCAAACGTGGAACATCCTCAAGTCTACAAGTAACATGATCTAAAATGTTAGAACTGGCTGGGCGCGTCGTAAATGTGTTCGTACACGCGAATCCATATGACTTAAGGAGAGTTAAATATCTAGTAACAACATTATTGTTCGGGAGATTTACTGGTATGTTAACATCTCCTACAATAAAACATGGATGTGTATTTGAAGTTGTGGACAAGACATTTTCAAGTTTGTTTAGAAAGTTTCCAATGTCATACGAAGGGGGGCGATATAAACTGTGGATATCATAGTAAATTCGGCTGATACATAACTCGATATGAATATGATGAAAGCCGTCAGTGACTGCGCTACTTACTACTCTATGTGACATATTATTCCTTATATAGATTGCCAGTCCACCGTTTGATTGATCTCTGCATGAAAAAACGCTATTATATCCACGAACTTTGAAAATATCCTCATTTCCAGATTTAACCCACGTTTCACCGATGACAACCACATCAATCATGTTATTACAGTGATCGAGGGTTTGTAAGATATTGTCAAACTTGTTAAGATCGTTCATACCTCGTATGTTCCATTGCAAAATATTTAAGAATTTGTTTTTGCTACTTGATGCATTTTTATTGTAACTATCGATATCATCATGCAAGAAGTTGTTAATGTAACCCATTGGCATAAAATATAGGTTTATATGACATAACAAATGTATTTATATTATATTATTATTTATTTGATGAGAAGCTGCCTCGTATATTCGATAATTTCTTGCGGAATTCCAGCTCAAATAAAACAACCGAGTCAGAATGTCTGGTCGATTTTCTCAAATGAAAAATATCTATAAGAAAAATGATTTTTTTTAAAACAACCTTATTGTTTGGGTACAGAATCCGGTGCAGATTTTTCTATGGAAGAGTACAGATGGAAAAGATTTTTCAACTCCCGGTACAGATTTAATTGTGGCAACACGGCCCCGCCATCATTTCAAGAACGAATGAGAAGCGCGATTGACAGATCTGTATGCGTGTTACCAAAAGTACAGATGTTTCTATAAAGCTGAGCTGCAGATTATTTGAATTGTATAGGTACAGATTAAAATGATGTCTAAGGAAACTACAGGATGGTACATATTTTTGGAGATAAAATGGTAAAACAATAGTTTTATTTGACATTTCTAATACCTAGTAATATTGAGAAAGTGTATACACTCAGGTTTTTTTTACGCGGGGGATACGAGCCGCGTAAATGAAAACCGCGTAAATGAAAACCGCGTAAATTCCAAAATCCGCGTAAATGAAAACCGCGTAAATTTCAAAATCCGCGTAAATGAAAACCGCGTAAATTTCAAAATCCGCGTAAATGAAAACCGCGTAAATTTCAAAATGCGCGTAAATGAAAACCGCGTAAATTGCAAAATCCGCGTAAATGAAGACCACTTAAATTTAAGAATCCGCGATAAAGGGAACCTCATTGATGGGTACCGCGTAAATTCCAAAATCCGCGTAAATGAAAACCGCGTAAATTTCAAAAACCGCGTAAATGAAAACCGCGTAAATTTCAAAAACCGCATAAATGAAAACCGCGTAAATTTCAAAATCCGCGTAAATGAAAACCGCGTAAATTTCAAAATCCGCGTAAAAAAAAACCGCGTAAAAAAATACCGCGCAAAAAAAAACCGCGTAAAAAAAAACTTGAGTGTATAGGATATATAAATTTACGGAAACTGTTTTTCTTTGGTGTGTAATACAAATATATTTTGTAATTTGACTATTCCAAACAAATGATTTGCTGGCGAATGAACTTATTATTGAAACCTTGACAATAGAACAAATTATTTTTGCACTAAGAACTCAGAGTTTTTTTATTTATTATTGACGGAAAAATAAAGCGAGATTGGAAAGGTTGATGTATAAAACACCCAAATTAACCAAATATTATTCAACTAGCAAAACGTTTGCATTAACTTATTGCTGTAAATTTCGGTACAAATTTTCTGAAAAAGTAGTGCGATTTTTTTATTCCCGGTAAATGATATAAAATGTGGCATCACTGGTACCAGCTTATTTTAGTTTCTCTTTGCCGCTCAGCAGCGAGAGGGGAATGGGTGTCGCAGCTCTCCAACGTGCAATGTTGCATCCGAAGGTTTGTATCACAACAGAGCAAAACTTTCTCTTTTGCTCACCGAAAAAAATCGCGGCGGCCATGTTTAACTCAACAATTTGGTCATCGATGACCAATTGTTGAGCAATGTTGAATTTCGAAACACGCCTAGTTTGTATTCTGGATCCAGTGATTCACGGCTAATTTTTACTAGGATAGGATATTATATTATCCAGAAGGCACTTATACCGTGGCAAGTTACAATCGTTCCATCGTTGATTTTCCGGCACTATACGAAGAAATTGTTTTTTCCATAATCTCTTCTAAAGGAACTGAGGGATCAATCATTTCCTTCATCCCCTGGTTGACCAGATCGAGAGTTTCCATTGTAACAATATTGCTGGAAGCTGAACGAAGAATAAAACGGATGAGATTTGCATTGTTTGTTGATATATTCGGTTTTTCACGTGACTGGTCGTTAACCCGTTTGGATTGGGATTTGTTTATTGTTTACTACCATATTATTTAATTTAATTTTACAACCCAGTATACACTTAGGTTTAAAGTACCAGGATAAAGTGGAAGTACTCCGGAGCAAACAGGGAATTTTTTTTTTCTGTACTCTTCTCTTTTTTCTTCTGGTAGTTAACTTGAGCAAAAAGAGCAAATATTTTTGCACCGGAGTAACTTCCTTTTACTGGATCAAACCTAATACGCCTCCAATCAAAACCAAACTTACTCGTGAGGAATTGGAACCCATTTCCATTGCAAAGGTTTTTTCAACAGCACTTCGCAGCAAATGAACTGAAAACAAAATACATAATAATTGTCGTGAATTTCCGTTGTACTATCCGAGCTCTCCATCGCGGTTGCTTCTTATCGCGTCAAACGTATTCGAGTTAATGCTAGACGTCGCTCAAAATTTTTCGCTCGTCTATCTTTGCAACTCATACCTCCATACACGCACACATTCGCACCTCCATCGTTATCGTGCCCGATTCGAAGCTCGGGTGCTTCTAATAATTCTCGCTCGTTGGAAGATTGCTCTTGCTCGCTCTATCACAACTTGTACAGATACGAACCAAGAACAACGCTCCCTTTCACACACACACACACACACACACACACACACACACACACACACACACACATTCTCACGAATATCGTTATCCCGATCCGAACTTCGGGTACTTTTAATGATACTCGCTCATCATCAGAATATCCGCATCAGATCTGCCTCACGCAAACTAATGTATTTCTCATATACCATCCAATGACAAATTCACCCATACACACAATATTTTACCATGCTTTCCCATAGGCAGTGATGGCATTTCACCTTAGTGATGCACTGGCGCGTAAGTGTGATGCCTACACAGAGGATACAATGATCACACACCACAGAAAAGACCGATTTCAAGTGTGCGCTGGTGTGGAGGTAGTTGGGTGCGAGATAACCGTGCTCTCTTGCTCTTTAAATTATCTGTGGCGCGCTCAGATAAAGTCACCACCGCGCGCGCCCCAGTGTCGCTGTGGTGTATTCACTGGCGTGTATTCACTGGCGTGTGATCTTTGGTTTGTTTTCGTCTTACAAGCGGCAGTGCGGGTGAGTTTGATTTGATTTGCACAGGTTGTTGCGTTGTGTTGTGTGGATGGTGATGGCTTATTTCAAGCTTATATGATTTTCTACTGAAGATTTCATACAAATTGCTTGGTAAAGCGAACGAGTTTATAAAGTATTGTTACACTACCTGCAAAACTAAAAGTACTCGGTCCTCGGAGCATGTTGGGAAACCTTTTTACATATCATCGTATAGAGAGTTTTATAATGACCACCTGATATGCAAACTCGTGTTATAAGTATTAATAGTTTTATTATAACTTAATCCTACAAGTTTAAAACGAAATCTTAGATTTCGTCGACAGGCTTGACATATTCAGTAAAATTAGGTATACGCTTGTGGTGATAATTAATTTACATACAACATCACAATTGAGCGTACACCCGTTATTCATTTGTTCATTTGTCTATTATTTTGCGTGAAAATCGTTTAAACAGCAGGCGAAAGCGAATGTTTCAAGAGCATGGGAGCTAGGAAGGGGATTCTGCGCGTCAATGAGCGAAATAAATTGGCTCAGTTTCGGGGTCAAGAAAAAAGGCCACTAGTGTTCACGCTTATTTTAAATGAACAATGAATCTTGTGTTCTTGTGTTTCAAAAAAGGATGTTAAATGGGTCAGCAGCAACAATGTTTATTGTACGTATTCTAGATTTTTGCGTCAGTTAGTGTTTTAGACCGTCATTATAATGCATGGATGCATTGCACGTAATATCAACAGCAAAACAAAGTATTAGTTAGGTAGTATCTGTCGGAATCTCTGTCAATCTTTATGAAATTTTCGTATTTTCAAGTAACAAGTAAGGTGCTTCCTCAAGTTTAAACAAGCGAATTTTGTGTGATAAATTATTCCTCATTATAAATTTCTTGAATGCAGTGTTTTATCAAAAAGGTACTAGGAACCAGTGTTATGAAAATATCAAAATATCAATCTTCACAACAGAATCTTTTCATCGCCGATTTTCTAATGAAAAGTTCACTGATATAAAATATCGCTACGGAAAAAATCGTCAGTGAACTTCAAGAGTGCCGATGTTTGGGAACATTATTCGGTTCAAGCAAAAAAAAAATATTGGATTGAAGAAGAAAAGATCGCTTGCGAACTTTTATAACAACGAAAATATAGAAAAAAGTTCGCCTTATGAAAACATCTTGCACGATATTCGAACAAGGGATTTCCGAGGGATTTCCAAAGATTCCAAAAACTTGTAGATTAACATGATATAAAAAACTACGTTCTACAATATTACGGCGATAGCTCAATGGGATAAAGCGTCAGGCTACTTTAGTGTCAACGAAGCTTTCTTCAGAAGCCATCGTGTGAAAAAAAAACTTTTCATCAATCGACAGAATTAAAATGGGAAAGAATTAAAATGGTGCTTGAATGGTATGTTGTCAAAATATACATATGGAAAAAAGCAAATTCTGGTATGGAGGTCGGTTCTTAACAACCCGTTGTTTGTATGACCGAGTATGAAAGTTTCATATACAATCATATTTTCAGTGTGATGTGCAAAGCATCACTAAAAGCGTTTTTCGCTTCCGAATGTCTCTTTTTCGATGTTGCTTTGGGCGAACATTCTTTCAAGAGTTTCACTGAGGCAGAAGTTCGTGTGCGAACTTCGATGCTAAGAATCATTGAATATTTGTCTCGAGAATTATACATTCGGATGCGATGTTTGGTTTCACAGATTTTTGTTTGGAAATGTTCTGGGAAAGATTGATTCGCGAATGAACCTGGAATAAACTTTTATTGATAATGATTTTCCCAACACTGCTAGGAACGATGAAAAGTTCCAATTTCAAGCTTGGAAATTAGCTAAAAAACAGTTGAAAAAAAATTGCGTTGAATTTTGAGCTCCCTTGCACATATAGTTGAGCTAATGTATCTATAGTTGCATGTCCCATAGGAACCGTAATTAGCAATGGCTACATTAATGATACATGGTAGTGGTAATGGTACAAGAAGTTTCACATACATAAATTGGTTAATAAACAATCTTTACTTTTTTTATCATTTTTGGGATTAAAAGCTTTCGTTTAATATATTGACATCGCCCATAGAACTTTTCATCGATTTTTTAGCAGAATTTTCACTCAAATATTCTAGTTCTTTGCACACATACCAAAGATACGTTGAACGATTTCCCATATTTGCAATAAAAATTCAAGGGCAGTTCATAAGCCACGTAGTAAAACTTTCAACATTCTGCTTTTATTGCACTATATTATTAGTCTAACTAATGCTATCGTTGTAATTCAGTACAAGTGTAGATTTTCAAAAAATTTATATTACAATTAGAACGAAATATTTTTTTTGTATCGCTACGTCGCTAGAGAATAGCCAAAAAAAGCATAAAATATTTGGCTTTTACTGAGCCAAGCATTACTAAAATGCGACTCACACCTAAAGTGCAGAACTATTAAACTATTACGTACTTACTTTGTTAGCATTACTAGAGCATTCGAAATTAATAAATTTTGAGAAGAAAATGGAATATGTCGAGGATAATTAGTATTGTCTGATATAACATTACTAAATATCCATAAAAACTTATTTCATCATGAATAAAATCCAATATTTCTGTTTATCAGAAAATTTGAATCACCTAATTGGACTAAGAAAAAAAATCACGGAAGTGTACTCGATTTGAAGTGTATACATGAATACATACAGGTGAATTGATTAATATATGTATAGAATACGTTAATTTTTGGGATAAACGTAGAAAGTATTCCTTTTTCGGATCGAAATGAAAACAAAAGCACATCCTCACGTCACGAAATCAACTATAGGTTCGAGGTTTACACAAGAAGATTTTTATTCGGTGAGGTCATAAACATCCTGTGATACATAAACTTAATATTATAAGTTTTACAAATTATAAAATCACGGTAAACAGATAAACGTTCCTTGGAACAATTTAGTATGTACTGCAAAGACGGTGGATTTGCCATTTTGAACTTCTTTGCTATACGCGGACCCGAACATGTTAGGTTTTAATTTTAATTCTCTCTCTTATTATTCCATCGCGTGGAAATTCGAGAGAAAACCAACTAATTTATTTAAATGATGGCACAGAAGAAAAATGCCGTCAAATGATTCCAGAACTAATTATTGAGGGGTTACACCACTATAGAGCACGAAAAATAAGCATATTTCGGGAATTCATCTTGACGCAATAATGAGATGAATCGACATCTTGTTTAACTTTCCAGAAGTGCACGCTGCTCTGAAAATCTAACGAAATCGTTTTAAAGCATCAGCGGCTGCTCGTTCAGTGGGCCATAAGCGCGACTTCCGGAGGGTTAATGAGATATATAACATAAGTAATGAATTGCAAAAAATAAGCACTTTCCCGTCGGGGAGTTTTTTTTGGAAGGGGTCCACGGCCGGAACTTTTGATCCAGAGCCAAAAACCAAAGCTTTTTAAACTTCTTAGAACGACAGCAAGCGGCGTACGTAAGATTTTTTCTATGTCTTGAATTTTCGCGAAATGGCACATTTTTTAGTCTAAAAACGCGAAAAATCGACATAAAATTGCTTATTAAAAATTATGCAATGAAAAAATTAAAACCCACGTACATCGCTGGAGAAAGTAATCTTGAACATGCTGTAAAAAAATTTAGGCTTATCAAAAATCATTTGTTCGAGTTACATTTCCGGCCAGATCAAAAAAAAAATATTTCGAGAAAAATACGGTTAACGTTTTCAGTATACTCGGGGTATACATAAGAGGCGCTGTGAAAAATTTGAATATTTATTTATTGTTTTTGCGATTCATTTTTTGGAATATCAATTTCAGCGTCCTGAAGCACCAGTAAACAAAATTCAACCAATAAATAAAAATTAAATGTCTAGTCTAGTCTAGTCTACACATACACAGCCAATACATGTAGGGATCCTGGAAAATTGAAGACGTTCGTCTACAATTTTTCTTGTCAATATTAATGTTTGTGGTACATATGGAATGTGACACAATCATTAAAGCGGCCAGGCCAACTGTGCAGCGTACAAAATAAAGATGATTCAAAATTATACGGCAATCAAATTATTCATTTAATGAAGAATGCAATCAACGAATCATTTTGAACCTTAAATAAGGAAGAAACGTGGACAACCGTACACAACCGTTTCAATTTAGTGGGGGTTTGATAAATCGTTGGGAGTGACTTTGCTAAGAGGGTTAATGTCACTCCTTTGGTTCCTGGGATGGGACAGAGGTATTTAACCCTGCCTTGGCTAGTGAGCCTAGGTTACAACGCCTTTATTCGCTCGGTTTGGGATTCGAGTCGCCCTAATGTCTACAAAACCTATATGAAATTAATGGTTTCGAGTGAACCTAGAGCGACTCTTATTCAAAAACTTAATCAGCTTCTGCTACTCGCTTTCATAAAATTTAAAGAAGAAGCCGGCTTTGTCTTTTTTATTATGCTTTGTATATATTTAGTATCAGGAATCAGGAATCAGAATATATTGGCTCAAATGGCACGTTCCCCGTACATAGTCGGGGATTTGTGCCTTGCCGTGTGTTTTCATCATTTCCTGAGTGGAAGGAAAGGACAAGGAGGAGTGGGGAAGTAGAATTGGAAGGGTGGGAAAAATAACAGCACAAAACAAAAATAAACAACAGGTAAGTTAAACTCACAAGTAGTTCAACTTGCCTGCGAATAATCCTAAAGCTCTTTACCACATTGGATAAGAAACTTTAGTATGTCTCTGAGTTTCAGTCGACCAAACATGGTTTCGTCTATATAAGGACGGCTGAAGACTCGAAATCGCAATTGCGCTAGCGCTGGACAGTTGCATATCAGATGATATGAGGTTCCGTAGTCGGATTCACAAAGATCACATGAAAAAGACTCAGCGCGCTGAATAGTTGCCATGTGATAATTGAGTTTGCAGTGGCCGGTTAAAGCCCTGGTCAGCATGCCGCAGTGGAGCTTCGAAAAATGTAAGAGATTTTTCGAAACCACTGGGCATGGTTGTTCTAGAAACGCCTTTGTTTGGCGACACGTTTGTAGATTTCTCCAATAATTGCGGTGCTCGGACAAAGCCCAGGACCGTATTTTTTCCCTTATCCAACTTGTCGAAATTGGCAGGGCGGGCTCAGGACCAACGAAGTCAATCGCTGAACCTGCCCTGGCCAATTCGTCAGCCCATTCATTTCCAGTAATACCGCAATGTCCGGGCACCCAGACAAGGTAGATAGTGTTGACAATGCTTAGTTCTTCGATTTGGGTTCGGCACGCGATCACTAGCTTGGACCGGGATTTGTCTGAGCTAAGGGCCTTGATTGCAGCCTGACTATCGGAGCAGAAGTTTATAACTCTGCCGGACAAACTCAGTTGAAGGGCCGATTGCACCCCGCACATAATCGCAAAGATTTCTGCTTGGAATACAGTACAATATCTACCTAGTGAGTGAGATTGTTCCAATCTCATTTCACGACAGTAGACACCAGCACCAGCACGTCCCTCCATCAGAGAACCGTCAGTGTAACAGACTACTTGCGTTTGTTGTTGTCTTTCCATAAAGCCAGACAACCACTCCTCTCGAGAGGGAATCTTCACATGGAATGTCCTGTAAGGAAAACTACAAGTGAGTGTAATATCGCTGGGAGCAAGAATATCTTCACCCCATGTAACCATTTGTGACCACAATCGTATATGACTGGTAGCAAGATCAACATGATTACTGTTCCAAAGCCCAGTAACCTGCAGTCTGTATGCACATGATAGTGCTTCTTGTTTTAAGTGTATGTGTAATGGTTTGATATTTAGAAGTGCCTCAAGAGCAGCAGTCGGAGTCGTGGTGAAAGCACCAGTCAACGCCATGAGCGCCATTCTTTGCAGATGGTTTAGCTTTGACTGGACTGTCACCACCTCTCCCCTCTGCCACCACACTTTGGGAGTGACTTTGCTAAGAGGGTTAATGTCACTCCTTTGGTTCCTGGGATGGGACAGAGGTATTTAACCCTGCCTTGGCTAGTGAGCCTAGGTTACAACGCCTTTATTCGCTCGGTTTGGGATTCGAGTCGCCCTAATGTCTACAAAACCTATATGAAATTAATGGTTTCGAGTGAACCTAGAGCGACTCTTATTCAAAAACTTAATCAGCTTCTGCTACTCGCTTTCATAAAATTTAAAGAAGAAGCCGGCTTTGTCTTTTTTATTATGCTTTGTATATATTTAGTAATGTAGGAGGCAGCAAAAAGACGAAGGTGAATCTAGTGGGTTTCATTGTTCACTGAAAGGATATGATAATTTTAGGCCCTGGTGATAATCATGTAATTTCCTCTTTATGGAAAACATAATTTAACACTCGATAATTTAACTAATTTACGAACTAATGCTCAGATATTAAACCTGGACCAATTTTACTTGCGCTAGAAATACCGCGTCAGATCAGGTGCTTTAAGAATTTGTGAACTTATCGTAATCGAGCTCTGCTTCTTGGGAGTTGAGTTTCCATCGTGAGTATTACGAGGCATTCTATTCAGCATCCGGCTTCTACGCTCAAGTCACATACCATATCTCGATTAACATCTCTTTCTTAAATATTTTTGTAATCCAGGGAAAAATGACGGAATTTTTTAACTGGACCGCTTTTTAGTTGGACCTCCGCTAGTTGGACCATTGTCCAACTAAAAGGCATCTGAACGTCAAATTTACTTTGCAATCAATCTGACAATATTAAAAGATGCGAATAGATACATTTACACTGCCAACATCTCCTTTGGAGAGTTTTTGACGTTTGTCAGTCGGTTCAACCCAGCGTTGCCAACATTTTTTTCAAAAAAACTGGAACCTTTCTTGAAAAAAAACTGGAAAAAAACTGGATACTTGAAAAAAATCTACTTTGCTCTTATATTGTTTAAGTCAACGATGCAATGAACGTAATTTTAAGTAAACACGTATGCTCCATACCTTTTACTGAAAATTTGAGTCGGTTTTTTGATATTGTTGTCCAAGTTAAAAAAAAATATTAAAACATTCGAATTTGATTGAAATTGTAATATTTGATCGAATTTTATTGTTTTGAACGTTTCAATCTACACATCCACAAAATTCTGAATTTAAGACCATTTGTTAAACTCGACGATGCGCTTAAGCCTTTCTGTAGATACCACTATAGCAACTAGCTGAGAATTCAACAAATGTTCATCAAAATATTTGACACAATGTACTGCCACCTTTATGTTTGAGTAAAATTCATTTGAAATCGAATCAAAATGTACATTCCCGAACCGTTTTACTCACAAGTTGTATAAAAAGAGTTCAGGTTACGGTGGATTGAAATCTTATTTTGGGGCACTCGGCATTATCCCATGGCTGGCTTGAAAATTCTATGAATCAAGTTACAATTTGTGAGCAAAAAACTTAATAAATGAATATTTAAAAAAAACTGGATAAAACTGGCTCCAATTTAAAAAAACTGGAAAAAATTTCCGATTGTCTGTTTGACTGGATGTTGCAAAAAAAAACTGGAAAAATCCAGTTTAAACTGGAAGGTTGGCATCGCTGGTTCAACCTAGGATAGGATCCGCCAGCTGGCTTCTTCTTATATTTTGCTAATCCCTGCTGAAAACGACATACCCCCACTCGACCAATGTTGCCAAAATATTTGTTTTGTTCCTGTCGTGTCCAAAACTTAAATTGTTCTGATTAAAATATTCTATATTATGTATCAATTTCACGCTCCGGGAAAAATCAATGATTTAGTATTTATATCCGCATTTAAATGATCATTATGGGTCTTCCATCGGAATACAGCAAAGCAAAATAATATATATTTGTTGTTGGCCATTACGAAAAATATTTCCATGCTCTTAATTTTTGTAAGTTGCTTTCTGAGTCGAGCAACCTCATTCGCAAGATCAATCTTCTCTGTTCGCATTTGGTTTAAATATTCTAAAACTACTTTTTGCAAGGCTTAATTTTTGTTTAGTTTGTATAGGTGTTTAGGTTTGTTCCAGTACTTCATGTGATTTTTTCGGAGAAAACAGCAGTAGAAAATAACACGCTCCTATTTCCACCGATGATTGATGCAGTTGAAAACTGTAAAATTCAACTGTATCGATAATACTAAAAGAAGAACAACAAGCGATTTCCAGGATAACTTTCTCACGATTTGCCCCAAAGTATTGCGAATCTTTTCTTAAATCCACATTGCGACTTTTCAGCCATGCGCCACAGGGCCGTGCGTTGAATTACGCGCCCATCTAGTTTGCATCAGTGCGAGTGAGAAAACATTTTGACGGTTGTTTTTGTTTCGACCGCACTCGTGTGTATCCCATATAGTATATTTAAATCCGATTTGAAAAAGTATCACTTCCACCGGTTCCTCTTCGCTATCGTTGAATTAGGAAACGTTTTCGGTGATACTTTTTAAAACCGTGGATTCCGCTTAATTCCAAACAATGATACTGAAACCCGATAGACAACCCAAGGAATGTAATAGTTGCATCACACCTGACAAAAGCAGAGAAACCTGGCAGTGCAGGAGGAAAACACATTAACAGGGTCCAAAATAGGTAGGGGTCCAAAATAGGTTCGTTACCCTACAAACAACTCGACGAAATGCTATATTATCTCGCGATAGACAATACTCCCAATTTACTCGGCGCTGGAACAAAGACAATTTTTACATGAAGTTGAAATAATTTTCATACTTAGGCTAAATAGTCAGTTACTCGGTTAGACTTCGAAAAGAGAGATAATATGTTTGAATTCGTCTGCCAGAAAATGCCTTGCACTTCATAATTACAGACGGACGTTATGGAAAGAAAGCGGAATCTCAAGAAAACAAAAAAAAACAAAACGGTAAACAAACGTTGTTTTACGTTTTATATCACAATACGACAACACTTCCAAGCAGCCCTTTAGTACTTTTAGTTTCCAAGCCGAACGTTTGCCAATGTCACTTTCGTCCAATCACGAGCTGGTTCAGAATTGGTTCAAAAACAGGGGACAGAGCTGGCGGATCCTATCCTAGGGTTCAACTAGCGAATCAAATTCGTTAGTTGGACAAGGCTGTGGCCCAACCAGCGAATCACGACTGTATTTCTAACCAATACAACAATAAATTAGAATAGATTATTGTGTACAATGTCGAGGCATAGTCATCCTCCCCCAAATCACTTTACCCTATTCACACCTCCGCTTTACCACAAGAAACTGTTCAACAAACATTGGCATGCATTATGTGAGCCTCGATCTGTTCATGAATATATTTCCGTCTTCGTCCCCGTGAGGCGGTGCGGTGATCGACAACGTGGATTTAGATTAACACAAAGTAATCAATGAAGACAGACGAAGGTACATTACATGGAGATATCCAGAACATAACGCACTCTGAGATGGACAAGTCTCTTTCCGCTCTTTCCGGATCCAAAACGTTCGCGATTTACGCAGACGATTAATGCAATATAAAGAATAAAAATGTTACGGATACTTAGCAATATTAGTAGTCCATTCCGAGTCGAAAGCATAGTCAAATCGGCTGCTTCTAGCCGATCCGAAAGGGGGTTGTTTTCCTTCTAGTATTAACAGGACAATCGAATCTCTGCAGCAATTCTACCAGATCTTTTGAAGTATTTCTTCCAGGCTGTGTGAAATCCATTTCTTCGTCCATAAAGCACGAACAACAAGTAATCTCCATGATGAACTTGAGTACTCAATTTTTCGCTAAAGATTCAACTTCGGTAAAAAACGAGAATTGTGACAGCAACAAATTTTTCCACGACCGCTTGATGCAAGGCCTACTCATTTTTTCCCAATAAATAAAAATTAAATGTTTTAAAAAATCTACAGTGCTGTAACCCCTTGAAAGCACTGTACTGGTCAAATGGAAGCGCTTCTAAATTGGCACGTCATTATTGTTAATAACGCGCTACAGAAAAAAAAACAAGTAACAATGTGAATTCTCGTGAAATTTATCTTGTTTTATGTGGACTTTATCTCGGAAAAGTTGGACATCGGATAAGCCTCTTCTCGCGTGAGTGTGAGAGAATTACAATGCCTGCGTATGATAATAATCGAAAATGTGTGTAATACCAGGACATTACTTGTAATGGATCACTTTACTTTTTGGCGTCGCCAAATTCGCAATCAAAATAAGTTAAATTACCATTGAGTTATTCAGTCGAACAAAAAATAGGCCGGTCCTAATGTGGATGTACAAATCCCGTCTTACATCTGTTATACGAGTAATCTGATACTACAGATCATTATAAAACTTTGTTTATACCAGCCGATACATTGATACGTAAAACGTTTTCCTTGTTTGCCCCTAGGCTCGAATACTTCAGGTTTCCCACGGTAGTGTAACAACACTCTATAAACTCGTAAGCTTTACCAAGCAACTTGTATGAAATCTTCAGTAGAAAATCATATAAGCTTGAAATAAGCCACCACCATCCACACAACACAACGCAACAATCTGTGCAAATTAAATCGATCTCACCCGCACTGCCGCTTATAAGACGAAAACAAACCAAAGATCACACGCCAGTGAATACACGCCAGTGAATACACCACAGCGACCCTGGGGCGCGCGCGGTGGCGAATTTATCTGAGCGCGCCACAGAGAATTTCAAGAGCTCTTCTCCACACTCTAGATCGTTCCAGTGTTGGGTGTATGAAAATTTACCTCTGCCACCAAGATGCGCTTACACATATCAAAAGCGGTGGTGGATATGAACGAAAGAGAAGCGCTCTCGTTTTGCTTGCCAGAGTGTGGGGAGTAATTTCAATTTCTCTTTACTGCACAGAGGATAGGGACATCACTGCCCATAGGTACAATTAACATCTATTGAACAAATAGGTTTTCATCACGAAATACCTAACAACTGCTTTTCAGCGTAGAATATTTTATTTTAATCTTGAAATAATTCAGCGCCTATTCTTTTTAAAGGGGATAGAAAGGTCAAAAAGATTTCTTACTGCTCATTTACAACTACAGATGCTAAGTCAATCCAAAGGAATTTGGTTTATTCTCTCACGAAATGCATTAACCTCAACCGGTTATGCCGCGCAAATGTGTTGTCATAGGCGGATTAAGCTACCCGTCTAGCCGCCTTTTCGTTTACTGGGAATTTCCTCTCAAATAGTTTGGCACCATATCTTTTTTACCGGGAATCGAAAGGTTTATAGATATCTGACAATATCATCTACAACACAGATGCAATATCAAGTCAAAGGGGTTTGGATTGTTTTCAATGCGAAATACCTAACCTCAACCAGTATTGAAGTGTTTGTTTTCATCAATAAATGCTTCAACGCCTTTTCTTTTTTAAACGGGAAAAGAAATGCTTATTTCAAGCATTTCGATCGTGAACCGACAAATGGGCCTATATAACAAATGTACACAAACGGAGATTTGAGTAATATCTTAAAGAGGAGTAAATATACTTCATAATAAATATAAAAACTCATTTATAAATGTTTCACATTTCATGAAAATCAATAAAAAACAAAACGGCGGATCTGACTTTCAACTGTAAACAAGCCGCCAGGCGGATTACGCCTCTGCATTTCTAAGGTAGTGTGTACGGGCGAAATTGACAGCATCATTACTTACAAAGCCCGTAAACAGAGTCGCCCTAAACAAAAACCAACTGCTTGATACGCCCGGGGGAATAACAAATTTTCCCCTCCGGCGAGTACGGCGAAACCCACATTTGGTTTTTGTTTTCTGGCGACACTGCAGGGCGAAATTGTGAGTGGTCAAAATAAGAGGGCGACTCAAAAATGGCCTAATCAACATTTCATAACAACACGGCCAGGGCAGGAAATATTCGAACCGAACCTATGTTCGAATACTTTCAAAGCGCGAAGCTTTGCGTTACTGGTTCGTATTCACAAGCTTCGCATCACAATCGCTTACCATCGTAATTGCGGACATTTGGGCGATACTTTTGCATGCTCTTCGGCGAGGACAAATGAAGCTTCTTGTTCATTTCATTGATGTTCGGAAAGATATGTAAAAGCTTTTGCGTAGTTTTCGACGAACACGAGCTAAGCTCTTGGTTCGTGTGATCGATATTTTTGAAACAGTTACACGGAGCTTCGAAGCGATGTTCGCGAATACAGAAAAAAGATTACCTCGAAGTATTTCAGAATCGCGAACACCGAAGGATTTTATCAATTTAGCATCGCGAGGGCCATCGCTAACATGTTCGCCGGACGATATTAGTTTTCTTTATTCAAATACCTACCTACTAGTTATGCAAAAAAAAGTATATTCTAGACAGAGGCCTTGTATTAAGGGTGGAATAGGTGAAAAATAATTGTGACAATGTGTAGCTTATGGATGCTGGGGTTAACTGAAAAGTGACGTAACAAGTTTATTTAAGATACCCTACTGATATATTACCAGTAGAGATAAAATCAAGATTTCGTGACAGGGTGGGGATAAATTTTCAAATGAAATAAAATAGGGCTAGAAAATGAAGTTAAACACAATGTACACAACGTATTGAGTGGCTCGCTTATCTTAGTCATGTTCTATGTCAGTTTCTTGAGGATCCAGTTATGTCAGTTTCTTGAGGATAAAGATATCGATATCCATTCAAAGGAAAAAATCGATTATCAGTTAAATAAATAACGTCATGATATGTATGATGAATCCTAGAAATAAATAGGGAATGTCAATAAACTCGACCATTCCCGATTCATATTTGGCAGTTCTGGTCGTTTTGTAAATCTCGTTTTCGACTAACAGTAAAACCATTTTGATTCAGAAGTATGTTTTAGAAGGGCGCATGTTTTTTCGTGCACTTATTTAAAAAAACGCTTTGAATCCATCTACCAGTGTGATGAGACATTTTTATAACTGTTTTCGAATATTATATCGGTTGAGAACTTTTAGAAAATGATTTTTCGAGAAATTTTGAAAGTGAAATTAAATCAGTTGTAATGTTATAGAAAATAGCCTTTTAAAATGAACGGACAATCGAATTATTACTAATACTTTATGAATACATTATCTAAGTTCTTCATTCAATGCAATATGTATGCAAAAAGTTAAAAACTGGATTTCCCTTGAGAACTGGGCCAAAAAATCGAAAAAAATGTGTTGGCGATCCGAGAACTAGAACAGAAATTGTAACTCTTGGACCTCTGAAGTGCATGCGTACAAAATGCTATAGTCTAATGTTTGTTTTCATTCATTTCATTTAATAATTTTCAGTTGAGCAATTCTGTCGCAAACTGCATTGTGGAGCGAGGGTCATAACTTCCTAAATTTAAGTGTTCCTATTAATTTAGTACACTCTCTTTAACATAAACTACTCTCTTTAACATAAACTCTGAACGAATGGGAGTAGGTTCGATAAATTTTGAAAGAAGCCGTTAAATCAACCACTTAAGGGATTACACCACCGCAAAATTAAAAAAAAAAATCGAAATTGATCTTGATTGATTTTATTATTCCATATCAACCTTTGAATAGGGCTAATAAGATTTGTGAACAAACTTTTGTTTTGCTGATTTCTCTTAATTTGTTATCATTTCAACACAGAAAACATTTGAAATCGATTCTACCAAGGGCAAAGATGTTGATTCATGTGTATTTTTCATAAAATTCAACTCTGTAGCGGAAAAATGAGCGAAATAAGTTTGTTTACAAAAGTCTCATTAGCCCTTTTGAAGAATTACTATTGTATTGATCTTAAATATGGGTCTTCAAAATAATATATCAAAATATGGAATGCGACAAAAAGCGAATAATAATGGAAAGACAGTATTCGAAAAAGTTCGAGTTTAGAACGACTTTCATTCTACTTGGAGTTATTTATTTCGCTTCTCATTTTCCGAGATTTCCCTTACATAAAGCATTTCGGCTATAACTGATTGAAAAAAAAAATACAGGGGGCCCTAAAGATTTCTTCCTTTTATTTTTTATTAGTAAAAGTCAAATAAGGGAAGATTACATCATGGAGAAGATAAACCAATTTTTGTCCTTTTCAGAATTGTTTTTGGATTCCCAACAAAAAAAAATCACTAGAACATTGTTTGTAAGTTCTTTGCGTTTCTCCATCAGTAATTAGTTAACAAATACAATACAAACAAGTTGGAATATCCTTCTCATTATTTATCACAAAACACATGTACAGGAGTCAGGAAATAAATTTCATAAAAGTGGAAATGTAATAAGTTTGACACTTCATTCATTAAGTGAACAGATTCTGTCGAAAATGTTTGAAAATAAATATTTTGTCTCTTGTGATTAGGTAATCAACCAATAAACTTATAAAACAATTTTATAAAAATCATTTGGAAGCTTTCCTCTTGGTTTGGTACAGATGCCAAGAAATTATAATTCAATTAATGACAATAATAATGGATTCAAGTATGTAGGTATTTGTTAATAAATTCATTTGGTAAAATTAAAAATAACGTTTAACACACAAATCATCGCATATTATTGAGTGAATATGACTAGCCGATTTAGGAATGTTGCGCAAGAACGTTAGAAACCGCAACAAGTTGAAAACAAAGGCCAACGGACTACGCCTAACTACCCCTCAGTGGATGCAAATAACTGAAGTTCGCCGTCTAACTGAACTCGGACGTCAGCAGTGAGATTCCATCCGAAAATTGTTCTTTTTAGGAAGAATTTGTTTTAGATAGGGAGATTATTAAGAGAGGGGTAATGGTTTTAGCGTTAAAAACACTATTTGCGATTTTTTTAGAAATTTGGGCGAAGCGAATTGATCAAAACTTTTGTACATTATAATGTATCATTTCATCCAAAAGAGTCATTTCACCAAAAAAACATTTTTTCACGCTGAAACCCTTACCCCCTTAAACATACTTTATACATCTTCACCTAAACTCCTTGGCAGGGAAAATATACTCCGATTGAAGAAGAAAAGACGAGTTTGCAATCAAAGTAGCTAGTAAACATAATTGTATTCCGAGAAAAAGAATTTGAATTTCACTACCACTACGCTCATTCAAACTCGTGGCTCATAAATTGGTAAGGTATGCGACGCACCTAATCCCTAAATCCTAAATTATAATCTTAAAATAATCCATTTTATTTACACTCAAAATAAGATTTACAGTTTATGATTTTAAGACAGATAGTCACGTAGCGAACATGTTCGCGGTGGCTTCATGATGCTGATGCTTGAAGCGATATAAAACTTCGATGTTCGCGATTCTCAAATAAACGAGGCATTCGCTTTATATGTGTTCACCGAATATCGCTTCGAAACTCTGTGGAAATGTTCCAAAAACGCAAAAACCACGAGCCAAGAGCTTACCTCGTGTTCGACGATGTGTGCTTCTAAGGTTAATGTGAACTTTTTCGAACATTGTAAAGAGCGAACTAGATGCGAAGCTCGCTTCGTCCGAGCAGAGATAAGTTTTACCCCTAAATGTTCGCAGCGATTGTGTCAAACTCATCGATTGCATGTGGTATGCTTGAGAAGGTGCTTCGTGAAGCTTCGAACAGCAATCAATTCATTTTTCGAAATTTTCCTGCCCTGAACACGGCGAAATATATTTTTTTCAATTTTATCAACGAAAACGTTATTATATAAAATATTTTAGTAATGCTTCCGAAAACTAGTATTGTTTTGAAGTGTTTCAATACATTTGAAAGCGCAGTATGCAAACACAGTTAAAATACGATTAAATTTTCTGAAGCGAATTTTCAAAGCTATTTTTCTCGATTCGATATCATTGCGTCTTCGACCCTTTGGTCGGTTCATGATCGATTTAGAAAAATAATATTGTTTAACCGGCAATTAATGTTATGGTCACGGCTCACAGAAACGAGGCTTGCTACTCCGCGAATTGGCAGTTGTCGGTGACGTCAGAGAAATCGTTGAGATAAACAAATTGATTTCTCGAATGATGTTAATTGACAATATTTGAGCTCTTACGGTGAAAAAAAATAATATGCAACGGATTCATGACGTAAATTACGCCATAATTACTCTAGACACAGTTGATAATCACTGCATCTTTGTGATTATTAGCGACAATCAGGAATTTGGCTGCATGCCATAGAAAACATATCTCATCGTAATTGCCTGTTACCAGAAAAGGTTTTGGACGTCGGCATAGCTTCCTTGTGATCCATCAGGTGCCGATCATTCGTTAGCAGCAAACAATAAATGAAAATCATCTAATTGTTTTCACCGACGATTTCTATGACGCGCACTCGTCAAATGTTTACACTCTAACGAGCTAGCCTAGTATATGGCACAAATCCCCGACTATGTACGGGGAACGTGCCATTTGAGCCAATATATTCTGATTCCTAGTATATGTAAGCCGTGTGTTATGGTATCTTTTAAAATAAGATTTATTAATCCTCTTCTCGTTCTAGGTTTATCTACCACATTCTTCTCTTTCTCTATTCTTAACGATACACGGTGTAAATGAATTTGTCGTCGAATCTAGTAGGTTTTTTGATGTTGCTACGTTTGCGCAAAACTCTTGCTTCCGAGTTACTTCCGGACACCGGCTCTGTGACAGAGTTATTTGTATTATCGATGTTCTCCGGTTGACCAGTCGTATTGTTTTCAATTGTAGGATGCAGTTCTTCCATCGAGTTATAAGACCGATCTGTATCCGATTCAAAATTGTTAGCGATCAATGGAGCTTTCCTTACATCCTGGACGTTCCGGGAAAACTGGATTCCTCCTCCACTGACTAAAACAACCTTCGCACCCTCACGGGCAACGACTGTATAACGTTCAGACGAAAATGATGGATCTAGTTTCGACTTTTTATGCTGAGACATAAGCACGATATCCCCAATACCGAAGTTTGAATCTTTTGCTCCGCGTACTGAATCTGCGTAGTCCTTGCTCATAAGTTTTGCTTCACCATCGCGTTCTCGTATGTCTATACGATCCAACTCATTGGAACCTGAGTCACTCCAAAGACTGGAAAATGTTCCACGGTACTTCCAGCCAACTAACAGTTCGAATGGAGTTACACCTAGACGTGAATGGTAGACTATTGTGTTATGGTTGTGTACGTATCGTTGAAGGGCTTCTCTCCAGTTTTCGCCTTCAAATTTTGCAGCAGCTACAGCTTTTATTATACCCTGGTTCTGTCTTTCGACAGCACCATTGGTTTGTGGGCAAAGCGGGATTGATTTCCGAACTTTGACGCCTTTGCTCTCCCAGAAAGTAACAAACGTTGAGCTTTGGAATGGAGGCCCGTTGTCACTCTGCATGATAACTGGGCAACCCCACGTCTGGAATACTTGGCATAATGCTTTGTTTGTACTATTAGCATCGGTTTGATTCATTTCCACTAACGTCAGGTATCTAGAATATGTGTCCACTACTACTAATAGTGTACCAGCTCCAGTTACAGGGATGGAAAGGAAATCAATCTGTACTATCTCCCAAGGGCCTTCAGGTAGTACTCTGTTAGATAGGGGAAGAGGTGGGTTTTTGCGGGCTAAAACGGCGCACGTCTTGCAATTCTTGACGAATTGAACTACGTCCGTGGACATATTTGGCCACCAAAAAAACTCGCGCATTATTCGTTTCATCGAAGCCTCTCCAATGTGACCACCGTGAGCGGATGTCATGGCTCTTATTCGAAGTGCTTTTGGAAGGACCGTTTTGTCACCCTTGAAAACAAGGTGTCCCAACAAGTGAAGATTTGTTTTTTGTGCTTCAAACTTTCGCAGTGAATATGGCCACTGGTTGGTATCAATAGACCTTTCTCGTCAAAAAATTTTATATGATGGGATGCTTCCTTTTTTACCCCCATTCGTTACTGCCTATTGCCGCGATGATTTGGTACCTCTAACTATTGAAAAAATCAAAAATAGTGCATGCTGCTCATTTAACCCCATATTCTGAATACCTATCTTGCCTTGTTTCCCCGTATTTTTACACCATTTGGATGAATTTCCTGTGAGGAATACTAAAAGGATGCCAGATCTGCATATATATATATTAGTAAATCTGCAGATTTTGCATTTTCACTGCAGATCTTTTGCAGATTACAAATATTTAGCAGAAAAAAGCCTATGCCAGCCAATTTATACACAAGCCTTCAACATTTTTGATCATTTAAAATATATACATACTACATTTCTACGTCGCATTTATTGAAGATTTTTGTAGCAATCTGCAGACTTTTGTATTTTTACTGCAGGCTATTGTTTAAATAGACCTGGCATCACTGATACTGAAATGATTCATTCATATACCTGTCAAAAATATAGAGCATTGTATGAAAATGTATAACCTCACTTTTCTGACAGTTTCGGTGTGCTTGTTTACCTAAGGCTCGTTTACACGGACTTTTAAAATTTACATTACTTGAATACTTTCGATGCTCTTTGAAAAAATATCAACTCAAGAGGGATGAGGATTGGAACAATGGTAACCTGGTTCATACATTGACCAATCGGCGCTGGATGTAAAACCCGGTGGCATATGCTGAATCGCAAGATCAAGCATTGGGCTATAAAACGATTGCTTTCTGGATGATGGATCCTTATCAAATTTGTACACATTTGTTTGTTTGCTCGTGGGTTAATTCCTAACAAGATGATCCGATTGATTATTCATTTTTAGGTGGTGAAGTTTACCTGAACTTTATAGGTAACGAATTCGGTCGATGATAAGTTGTTGAAATGATTTTGATCGTTCAATGCCCATATCGAAGAACGTTTCCATTGGTCAGAATGCCTACCAGCGTATGATAGCTGCAAACATGAGGACAACAAGGTTATCGCTTTCGAATGGAACAATTATTTATTATTCGTGTTCAAGTTCCATTACAGCAAAAGTTTCGTCGATTATCGCATTGTCGTTGATTTAGCCGGCAAACGCAAAATAGCGCTCGGCACTGACGATAAGGAGTATGAAGGATTTGATTGGAGTGATAATAATGCAGAGCATTAAACATTCTGATAGAATATCAGGGAGGAGAAATTATATGTAAATTTATATTATATCCCGAGTTGCCATCATTTTGGCACCGCAATAAAGCTATCTGCTGTCTTGTTCAAATTGGCACGAAATAACTAGGCAGCGAACGATAAATTTCATAGTCAATTTATTTACTTTTTCGGAAGGATAAGTAATTAGTATGTTGTGAATATATGTGTCGCCGGTGCCGTGTGTTATGGTGGTACCGGACGGAACCGTTGGTCAGCAGACCGTCCTTGTCGTACTGGTCATAAATACGACGTTTTTTCTCATCTGATAGCACTTGACATGCTTCGGAGATCTGTCTTAACGCTCTCTACTTAGCGCAGGATACGCG
Organism: Topomyia yanbarensis; assembly: GCF_030247195.1. Classification (NCBI taxonomy): domain Eukaryota; kingdom Metazoa; phylum Arthropoda; class Insecta; order Diptera; family Culicidae; genus Topomyia; species Topomyia yanbarensis. Next base: position 188,197,473 of record NC_080672.1, read on the forward strand.
AAACCACTGCTAGCTTTCGAAAGAAAATTCCTAGCTGCTGCTACCCTATCAGTCTCTCTCTCTCTCGGCTGAGGACTACAATTTCGGTCGATTAAATTATGCTATGAAAATTGTACTTCCTGGAATTTCATCTAACTAGGTCAATTCATTGTGAGGAATTTCGCTGCGTTCCAATATTGCTTGCCTCTGTAGGTGATGATGTGTGTGGATTCACTTCGGCAGCCAGCTCTTATGTTTTGGATAATTTTGCTATCTTATTCTGCTGAATAAATCATCTGCCTAAAGCCTCTACGTTATACTACGGTCTCTTTAAAAACGCTCTGCTATTTAATCTTGTAGCTCTCGGCAAGTCAGTCCTGGCACTCTTCTCGACTATTCCTGGCACTATACCGCTGACGTCGCACTTATGACGGTGATCAAACTTTGCGAGAGTGGCAGTGGTTTCGGAATTGTTCACTCGACAAGCAGTAAGTGCTCTGCTACTTATGCCTGAGCCCCTCATTGAAACCTTCGTCCTGCCGGAGTGTTAGCTTCGTCCGATACCGGAGCGTATTGCTGAACCGAAGCAGTCTGCAACTGGCGCAGCTTCCTTCGAATCGGAATCGCTGAATATTCCCGTTAGCCGAATGTCCAACGTGGCCGAAGGCAAACCGATTGCAGCAACACCACCAGCCGTAGCTGACCTTTTAGCCTTTAATCCGAGTCCCTGCCATTGGCATAGCGACAGACGAGTGCGGCGCAGGCTGGACCATCGGTTGACTCGGTGCCGGACGGGGCGAAACAGCTGCAACAGGAGCGGACCTAGTATGGGGTGTAAAGGTCATCAATTGCCATAGATCACCAAAATGCTCTGCGACTAACATTGTGAACAAAACAAACCAAATGAAATTGATCGCAACAACGATAAAACAATCTAAATTCTACCCAAACATTTGAAACATTTGAAAAGGGTCTAACTGCCGAACGTAAACCTTGAGAAAAAGGCAAAAGAAGTTTTGGTCGAATTCATTATAATTCTATTTAAAAATTTAATACTGTTTTATTTAGTTTGATTGCGCATATTGTTTACATCAGACACTCCCCTTAATTCATTGAGTACGTATTTCACTGCCTTTATAATCCTTTTGGAATCAGTTACAATAATCCTTTATAATCATTTTATAATAAGCGTATTGCTAGTTAGGACTTTTATATCAGCCGGGCCCTTTATAATTTGTATAAAATCATTAACAAAATTCTTCATAATCCATTGTTGCGTTATGTTTGTGCACATGGCCAGATATAGTTTTTAACTGGGACGTGACGTGTGGATACGAAAAAACCTAATGTCAATTGCAGCCAGGAGGAGCTGTCAAATGCAGCCAAAGGGAACCGTCAAATGCAGTCAAGGGGAACTGTCAAATGTAGCCAGTCCATTTAAAATATTGCGAATCTTTTCTAAAATCCACATCGTGACATTTCAGCCATGCGCCACCCAACCGTGCGCCGAGTTAAGCGCATGTTCACTTCGCATTAGTGCAAGCGAAAAAACGATTTGACGTTTGTTTTTGTTTCGTTCGTACTCATGTGTGTCACATATAGCAACAAATCGACGAAACGCTAGTTTATCTTGGGATAGACAATATGTGAGGAAGAAAGAGTGGCTATGCAAGACAAGAGATCAAATGAACAGAAAAAAAGAAAACATATCCACAGGTTATGTCCCAGGATTTTAATAGAGAACATGAAAATTCGATTTGTTTGCATTTGGCAGTGGGCCTTTTTCAAATGTTTGGCTAGAAATTCCTTACTTCTACAATGAATCATGTACAAGAAAAGTAAAAATGTTAAATTTAACGGAACAATGTATGATGCCGACATCAAATAAAAAATTACAGCTGAGCGACCTTGTTTGGAAAGTGTTAACATTTGGCAGCGAACCAAACCAAGTTTCTCATACTATGATCGAATCAACAAAAATTCCAAGACCATGTAAACAATCTCTCTGAACTGTCAAAAAAGTGAGGTTAAACATTATCATGCAATGTTCTCCACCGAGAGGTTCACTTTAATTTGTTTACATAACCAATGAACTTTGTACCGCGACTCACCACTTCATTTGCCGCGTTGCCAGGAACTCAAGCAAAAATATTCAAAACAGTGTTGCCCAAACACACATTTTCAGTCCCACCATTCTTGCAAAGGTGAAAAAAATACTCAACATTCTTGCATTTTTCAAATTTAAAAAAAACATTAAAAAATCACCATAGCTCCAAATAGTCTCATTTCAACGGCAATATGCTTAAAAATGTGTAGTCTTTTGAATAAAAATAAGAAAAAAGGGGGTTAGGTCGGACGAGAATGGTCTATTGCCTCTTGGACTCCTAGAAGCTCGTCGTCAGTCTCTGAGGCTCTTTCAATTTCTTCCCACGTGATCTCCATATATCCCGAATCCAATGCATAAAGAAAGTTATTTGAATCCTATTCTTCAAACGGGATTGCGCTTTGAGTTTCGCATACCAGTCGGGACAGTGAATCAGCTACATTTTGTTCCCCCGGTACTCTCATTACTGTGAACTCGTAGGGCTGCAGCCTTAAGGCCCACGATTCAGCCCGTGTTACGGCTCTTTTGCCAATACGGTGGTTGGTGCTAAAAATGAATTCATTGGACTCTGAGTCGGTGCGGATCACGAATGAGCGACCTAGAAGGTAATATGAAAAGCGCTCCACCGCCCACACAACTACCAAAGCTTCTCTCTGAGTTTGTGGGTAACGTTGTTCGGTGACTGTCAATGCCTTAGATGCACAAGCAATTATTCTTGGAACAGCATCTTTATTGTATTGTACCACAACAGCACCTAATCCAGTTGGTGATGCATCTACGAATAACTCCACTATCGCTTTTAACGCATCATTTCGCAAGAAGTTAAATTCATTTTCTTCGTGGTTGGTCCAGTAGAATCGTTCCGAGTTAACCAATGCTCTGAGGTTTTAATGTAGAATACATTTAAGCTTTCAATATAGGGGTCCCGTTTCAAAATATCGGCTGCGGCGCCGCGTCAGATTATGAACGTTAATAACTTTTAACACACTTAACAGAATGATTTGATTTTTAGGCCAATTTGTTGAAAATATGTTCCTCTATGCTGTATTAAAATTTGAAGTATGTATAACATGCACTAATAACAAAAAATTGTGTTTTGAAAAATCTTTCGAAAAAGACTCGGAAAAGTGAAAATTTTCAGCCCATCCCGCACACAGCCGTCACTATAGTGGACCAACCGAACAATAAAATAATGAAAAGTTTATATATAGGTCCACTACATGTTTGTTCCTATGATTATTCGCATTGGGTTGCTTGACGAGAGCAGTTGGTGGGGAAAAGACGGCATATTCCTTTGGTTAGGCCTTTAGAAGCCGGACGGAAAGGAAAGGCTCATGCACGGCACGAGAACGAGCGAGAAAGCGATAGTAGTGCATATTAGCGCGATTATATAAATATCTGTCGGTCGGTTTTTCTCATCATTCGTATTCGTTCAAGTACTAGCAAGCAAGTACTAGCGGACTGGCTCCGCCGGAGGAAAGCAGTTGGGCAATGACGAAGGCCGAAAAAATGCCTCAGCTACTGGTGACTCATCGGAACTGTCGCCCTGCAAGAATTTCGCCCCAACTAAAGGGCAACTAATCTGTAGGCTATCGTTCCAGCGTCTGGTTCGTGAGATTGTACAGGACTGCAAAGTCGAGCTACGCTTACAAAGCTCAGTCGTAATGATGCCCCGAGAAGCCCACGATGCCTACTTGGTCGGTTTGTATTATTAAACTGGCTCACCGTGTCCGTGGGGAGTGCGTTTGAATTATTCTCCCGCAAAAACCCAAAAAACGGTTCTTTACAGGACCAATTAATTGTGTTCTAAAAAGAGTTAAACTGAAATTTACATTTTATGGTGTATAACAAATAATTTTCAGAAAGCTATATAAGATATACGATGTGTGGAAAGAAAGAAAGAGAATTTAAATTATCCTCTCTCGCTCGTTTTCGTGCACTGCTTTTCCATTCCTTTCTGTTGCTAATACCATCATAACTAAAACGAATGTGCGTGTTCCCCCACCATCTCATGGCCAGTGTTGCCACAATTGCATGTTGCTATTACACTTTGAATTATTTTATCGATCCTCTCTAGTATTGATAAAATATAGAACGTGCAAAGTACACTAGTCGCATGCTTTTATTCGAACTTTTTGGCAGCCTCCGTTGATTAACTGCATAAATCGATTTGTTTGTGCAGCTCCTTGCCAGTAGCAAACTAAATAGCCTTTATCAGCGCTAACAAATAACACAAAAGAATTTAAATTTGTGAAAATCTTTTCCTTCCTTCTTTTCAAATCTGCAACATTCTTTGAAAATATTGTTTGAATGTTGTTATTGAAAAACTGAACATGCAAGTTTGCTAGCACTGGCCACTAGATTGAAGGCGATGGAAAGACAGAATATTCGTTTTGGTTATGCTAGTATTGGTAGCCGAACGGAAAGGAAAGGCGCAGGAATGGCACGAAAACGAGCGAGAGAGCGATATTTGTGCTTTCTCGTGTGTTCATATATGAATATTGGTCGGTCGGTTTTTCTCATCATTCGTATTCGTTCAGGCACTAGCAAGCAGCCAGTCCCCGAAGGAAAGCAGTTGGCAATGACGACGGTCGGAAAAAGTGCCCCAGCTACTGGCGACTCATCGGAACTGTCGCCCTGCAAGAATTTCGCCCCAACTAAAGGGCAACTAATCTGTAGGCTATCGTTCCAGCGTCTGGTTCATGAGATTGTACAGGACTGCAAAGTCGAGCTACGCTTACAAAGCTCAGTCGTAATGATGCCCCGAGAAGCCCACGATACCTACTTGGTCGGTTTGTATTATTAAACTGGCTCACCGTGTCCGTGGGGAGTGCGTCTGAATTATGCTCCCGCAATAAAACAACAAACGGTTCTTTACAGGACCAATTAATTGTGTTCTAATAAGAGTTAAACTGAAATTTACATTTTATGGTGTATAACAAATAATTTTCAGAAAGCTATATAAGATATACGATGTGTGGAAAGAAAGAAAGAGAATTTAAATTATCCTCTCTCGCTCGTTTTCGTGCACTGCTTTTCCATTCCTTTCTGCTGCTAATACCATCATAACTAAAACGAATGTGCGTGTTCCCCCACCATCTCATGGCCAGTGTTGCTACAATTGCATGTTGCTATTACACTTTGAATTATTTTATCGATCCTCTCTAGTATTGATAAAATATAGAACGTGCAAAGTACACTAGTCGCATGCTTTTATTCGAACTTTTTGGCAGCCTCCGTTGATTAACTGCATAAATCGATTTGTTTGTGCAGCTCCTTGCTAGTAGCAAACTAAATAGCCTTTATCAGCGCTAACCAATAACACAAAAGAATTTAAATTTGTGAAAATCTTTTCCTTCCTTCTTTTCAAATCTGCAACATTCTTTGAAAATATTGTTGGAATGTTGTTATTGAAAAACTGAACATGCAAGTTTGCTAGCACTGGCCACTAGAGACTAGATTGAAGGCGATGGAAAGACAGAATATTCGTTTTGGTTATGCTAGTATTGGTAGCCGAACGGAAAGGAAAGGCGCAGGAATGGCACGAAAACGAGCGAGAGAGCGATAGTAGTGCTTTCTCGTGTTTTCATATATGAATATTGGTCGGTCGGTTTTTCTCATCATTCGTATTCGTTCAACCACTAGCAAGCAGCCAGTCCACCGGACGAAAGCAGTTGGCAATGATGACGGTCCCAAAAAGTGTCCCAGCTACTGGTGGCCCATCGCAACCAACTACCGATCAGGAACTGTCGCCATGCCAGTATTTCGCCCCAACTAAAGAAGAACGGAGCAACTAATCCGCTGGCTAGCATTCCAGCGTCTGGTTCGTAAGGTTGTGTATTACTTCAAAGTCGAGCTACGCTTACAAAACTAAGCCGTAATGAAGCCAGTGATGCCTACTTGATCGGTTTATTTGAGGATACAAAATAGTGCGCCAAGTACGTAACTTTCTCGCAAAAGAAATCAAACTGGCTCACAGTGTCCGCTGGGAGTGGGCGTAAATTACAATAAAAGCAACGGTTCTTTTCAGGACCAACCAATTGTGTTCTAGTGAGAGTTAAACTGAAACTTTTATTTTAAGATGTGTAATTTTCAACAAGCAACATAATACGTTGTGTGGAAAGAAGTAGCTTGCACACGGAACAAAAATTTAAATTATCCTCTCGCTCGTTTCGTGCACTGCTTTTCCATTCCTTTCTACTGCTATTATCAGTATAACCAAAACGAATGTGCGTGTTCCCTCACCATTCTTCTAGTGATCAGTGTTGCTTCAATTGCATGTGTTTAAACGTTGAAGTCGCATGCTTCTATTCGAGCTTTTTGGCAGCCTCCGTGTACTAACTGCATTAAATGATTTTTTTGTGCAGCTCCGTGCTAGTAGCAAACAAAATGGCCCTACCAGTGTCTGATTCGTGAGATTGTGCAGGATTTCAAAGTCGAGCTAAAGTTCAGCCGTAATGGTACCCGAAGAAGCCAGTCTTGTCGTTTCGTTCGAGGCTACAAAACAGTTCGCCAGGCACGTAACTATCATGCCAAATATATCCAACGATCCAGCGCATCACCATCAACACCAACACCGATACCAAAGGTTCTTTTCAGAACCACCATTATTACCATAGAGAATTATTTGAAAATTTCCCATTCAAACGTGATTCTGTTGAATATTATTAGATTTAAATTAACGTCTCGAATTGAAATCACGACGCTCCGGTTATGTCACAGACATTACCCACCCATCTTTTTTATTGTGACCACGACTAACGGTTTAATATAGACACCCCATTTCAATATTTCGGAAGGAACAGAAGGTCGAGTTTGGAAAGTTTGTAACTTTCATTGTACTTAACCAAATTACACAATGTTCGCACTAATGATTCAGAAATATGACCAGGAATCTTCTATTAGATTTGAAAATATTTATAATTTACATGAATAAAGAAAAAATGATTTTCAGGAATCAATTATTATCTGTTCTGCCATTGGCCTGTACTATGCCACTTCCTCATGCTAACAATTCATTTCATCGTTAGCCATCTCCCTCACCAAGGCCAACAACGCCAACAAAAAAGGTCCTTTTCAGGACCACCATCATTTTTGTAAAGAATAATTTGAAATATTCCTCGCCCAAATCACCTTTTGTCCGAAAATTCCAATGAGTATCAACATATTTGAAGAACGTGTTCCTTATGTATTCTACATCTCTCCGGTTATGTCGCAGACATTACCCACCCATCTTTTGTTTTATCCGCCCGATTCATTATAAATTTATCGGTAAATGTTACTAGGCCCCAAAAGCTTTTCACCTCCGAGCAGCTGATGGGTCTTCTAAAATTCTTTATCGCGCTTATCTTGTCTTTTTCCACCATCCAACCGTTCGCCGTTAAAACAAAACCAACGAATTTGACCGATTGACTACCGTAAATGCATTTAGATTCGTTGAGCTTGACATTGTGATTACGAAGGCGAGATAATACCACCGCGAGGTTTGCATCGTGTTCTTCTTTTGATTTCCCGTGGACTAAGATGTCGTCCAAATAATTCGACACACCTTTGCAACCACCCAGGATGTGCCTTTCCAATGTTTCCTGGAATATATCCGGAGCGTTGCATAATCTAAACGGGATCCTTACGCACCGGAATACACCAAACTCCGTATAGAAGTTTGTCAAATGTCTCGACCCAATGTCCAGCTCAATGTGATAGAATGCATTGGACAAATCGATTGTCGAAAACCAGCATGCACCGTCTAGATCTGCAAGGATCTTTTCTAAAATCGGCATTACGAATGGGGTCCTATATATGTACTGGTTTGGTCCTCTCAGATCAATCCAGTCTGAACCAGTCTGAAATCATCTTTACCCTTTGGAATAACGAGCATCGATGAGCAGAATGAAGTATCCATATTATCGGATACTGGCTCTATAATCTCAGCCGATATCAACTGGTTGAGACGTTTCTGAACTGAAGGTTTTATGGCAAGTGGTATGTTTGTGAAAATGTTTCTGCCTGGGGCAATATTCTTGTTGTAGCTTATCTTCACCGGGGGGATATTAAATTTGGGAAAGGGCACATTTTCGATTATAGTATACTATTGTGTAGTTGGGCAATTGCTTTTGACATTAAAAATGTCTTACTCCACTATCTGGGGCTAGGTGTCATTCTAAAATCTAAACTATCTCCCATGTAACGAAACTATGTAAGGTTTGCACGCTTATAACTCCGATATTACTAGATGGATTTTAATCATTCATACACCAACCGATTCAGAAACACCTAACTTAAATATTGGTAATAATTTAATATCTCCCCAATAAAAGTAGACTTTTGGAAATTGGTAAAATTAAAAAGTTCACGAAAAACGGGAAAATTACCATTCGTGAGGCAGATTTCTCAGACACAGCCGTCAAAAGAGGGCAGCTTAGTGACTCAATGAAAGGCGTAAAGTCATAAATAGAAGCGACGCATGTCCGTTTAAATTGAAACATTTACACTCAAACGAGATATAGGGGGGGCTGAATGCTTAGAGTGGATGTTTTGCATATGAACTGTCAAAAACGGATATAAAATTTTCAAATCGTTTAGAATTTGGCATTTTATCTGTAAATAGAGCGTATATTTATCAAAGGCCTATATAAAAGTGGAATAAAAGTGATTTTCTGCAACATGGTAATGAATATTTTATGTATAACTATGTGTAAAATATATTTTTTTTGCGTTTTCAGATTCAGCACCGGTGCATCGTAACGAGATGTATGAACGTTGTACCTGGTCCGGTACCGTTTTTCAAATGCCCTGGATACGAGAGTAAAGTGTTTAAAAAATGGACAGTTTTTTTTCATCTTGGCGGGATGCGAAAGGAAAAAATTTGTAAAAACCACTTCAACGAAAACGATTTTATGAAAAGTAAGTTCTTGGAAAACCTTGTTATTTTTTGAAACTAATTTAATTATTTCAGATATTCGCATGAAATTAAAATATCATGCAGTACCAACACAAAACTTGCCAGGTTCTGATCCGTATGTGGACAAAAGTGGAAGAAAATGTTGTGTTAATGAATGCCGTGCTAGAAAAACAGCCATACTGTTTCAATTTCCGATTGATAAAAATAACTCGATGTTACAAATGTGGAAAAAGTCGCTCCACATGAAAGAGCAAGATAGTACTACGTTGCTAAGAATTTGCGAATATCATTTCAAAAGCAGCGACTTTATAACAGGTAACTATCAATCATTGACAATTTATAGGTATTCTACGTTTACATAAAATGCTCTTCTTTTAATGAATATTGTTTCTTTCTAGTTACTTCGTTTTATCTGAAGCCAAATGCTGTACCGAGAATAAACATACGCAGACAAATTCGTTTTCCTCGACGACGGGTTAAAGACACGACTGAACTTTCATCTACTTTGCGTGATCATAACTACTGCGAACGGTGGTTCCAGTCGAACGGTAACCGCATGTGTTCTGTCTACGGATGCAATTCACGTGCAGGAAATAATGTCAGTCTTCATAAATTCCCACTGAAAACAGACGAAAGATATTCTATCTGGATGCGTAACTTGAAGCATGGAAAAAACCAACAATCTATTCAAAGGTTTGCAGTAAGCATTTTGAGGATGCTGATTTCATGCCAGGTATGTTGTGAAGCACACAAAAATAGTGTGGACATTTATCCATAAGTTACTTGCAAAGTCTTGAACTTTTCTTTTGAAACTTTTTTTTAATGTCAGCATTATTATTGCTAAGTCAAAATTTTGCATCTGAAAAACAGCATAGATTTTTTTTAAACCGAGCTTTTGTTTATAATTGCATTTTATGATAGGCGTGTTAGTGACTAACGGTTAAAATTGGCTTCCTTATAAACGGCTTTTTGAAATATCTAGCCAATTACAACAAGACAATAAATGTTCCAATGTATAATCAATTCTTTCGTACAGTTATTTGACTTCCTGCTAGAATAATTTGTGTCGATACTTTGTACTTATAACCCAACATAATTTCTTTAGTGTAAAACCCGCAATAATTTCTTATGTATTCATAACCCGATATAATCTCAGGTGGTAAGAGACTCAAGAACACGGCTGTGCCCAAACGAAATTTACCGCGAATTTTAGAGCTACGAAGAGACAACACATATGGTAAACCTCGCTTCCATGTTCCAAAAAAACAGTTGCCACTTGAGAAACATTCAGCAAGTAACTCGGAAATCGACCCAGATGAAAGTGTAGTCTCAGCCGACTCGAAGTTAGATGATTTGTCCTGTCTACTTAATAGAACAACGATATCAGAATCATCTGATTATGACCATACGTTAAAGAAGGAACGTGATCCAGTTCAAGAAGAGAAAAATACGGTTATAGGCTGGTCAGCAGTCCGCCATGAGGACAGTAACTTAGAAAACCAGGAAAAAAACACAATTAAAAATGTGAACGAGATTGGCAAACTGGAAAAAGGAAGAGTATGGATTTTGTCAGACTTATTGCTTTCAGACTATGATGTCAATACATGGACCGGCATACCAAGTCTTGATATTCTACAGGAGATTTGCTTAGTAGCGAAGAAACTGATGCTCTGTATGCACAAAAGTATAGTATGCATTGTTCTGATCGTGTCATTTTGGTGATGACGAAGCTCAAGCAAAATTTATCCTTCGCTGCGATCGCAACTTTGTTTAGAATTCACCCTGCAACGGTTTCAAAATATTTTGCTTACACTGTACAAATTTTGTCACAAATTTTGTCATCGTTTGTGTACATGCCCCGGAAAGAAGAAATTTTGCAAAATATCCCACTATGTTTTCGTGACAAGTTCACAAATGTAACAATGGTACTTGACTGCACGGAAGTATCTTTGGCAACTCCAAAATGTCTTAACTGTCGGATTGCCACATACTCTCAATACAAATCACGAAGAACTGCAAAATTTTTAGTTGGGGTGACTCCTGCCGGGTTGATATCATATTGTAGTAAAGCTAACTCTGGCAAGGCTTCGGACAAATTTATCTTTAACGATGAACAATTGATTGAAAAGCTATATCCTCACGTCGATGAAATTATGGCGGACAAAGGATTCACAATAGAATCGGAGCTATCTCAAAAAGGCATAAAGCTACATATCCCACCTTTTATGAGAAGTCATCGACTGACAGACGAACAGGCCCGTATAAACGAAGCTATTGCTAAAGCAAGAATTCACGTGGAGCGAATAATGCAACGATTGAAACTGTTTGCAATTCTGCAAGAAACGCTTGATGCATCGATTATTGGTCACATTGATGACATAATGACCATCATTTGCGGTATCGTTAATCTGTCTAACCCAATTCTTCGTGATGACAAATTTTAATTGCCTGAAATAAATTAAAATAATAAAATAAAACAATAATACTCTAACAATAACATCCTTTATTTAGTGCAGGAAGGAATAAGTAACAACCTAGCAATAAAATAAAAATAGATAAATGAAGAAACATCTTAGTATGTTTAATATTTAGATAAGTTTACGTACTACAATCTGGTAAAAGTGTTGCAAGCATGCGAGTGAAGTATAACCCTTTCAATCCATTAACGATATTCTCGGTGAAAGAACGATCAAAATCCACTTCGATGAGTAAAAAGTCGTCATCCTTTGCAGAATACAGGATAAAGTCACATTTGTCGCATTGAAGGACCCACATGTTCATTTGAACTTGGCAGTAGTATGCGTGATTTTTGTTCAGTTGCAGCTCACCAGTAACCGGGCACCGTTTCACATATTTTTTCACCGTCCCACATTGTTCCAATTCCAGAATACTGCCGTTCTCACCTGTCAAGGGGCATTTAATTTCTAAAACGACGTTGTTCAAGCAATCGACGCCATCTGGAGAGGCACCGAACCAGTTTTCTTCAGGTTTGATAACCAACCCACATTTCATTATCATCGGGTTGCGTTTTTGTTTATAACATTGGAAAGCAGCAGATTCGGTTTTGCTACCATACTGTATCGCTTTACTCTTCAAGGCTTTAATGCTCCAATATTGGGTTATTTTCTTTTCCCAATTTGGATTAGCGTTAGTAAGGTAAGTGAATAGTTTGTAACACGAACTAGCGGTGATCCGAATCGACCTTTGAATTTTCCAAAAGTTGGAAGTTTGACTCTGAGTTTCAATCGCAATTTCAATAATTCTCGCTAAGTCCACATTTATATGCTCTCTATAAAATTTCTCCTCCTGCACTGTTGCAAATTTGTATTGTGTTGTTAAAACGTTGGTGCGTGCATACGTCAGCATGCTCTGCAATTCGTTTGATCGACAAAATTCAACATTTACTGTGGACCCCGTACACTGCAGTAATCGATCAGGATACATAAGTGGCTCGTTCAACTGTCTCCCGTTTATATGTTTTGCAATGGCAGAATTCTTGGCAACTGAAATTTATATCAAAATGATTTTAAACGTAAAGTAGATCTAAATTATGCTCTTTGTTTACCATTCAAAATCCTGTTGAACGACTCGGCCAAAATATTGTTTTGCAATTGTATGTCCGGGGGAAGTAGGCGAACATATTGTTTTATGCAACAGAGTTGATTGATTCGTTTTGCTCCCCACTTGTTGAATTTCTCTTTTTTTGTGATTCCCCATGCTTGGACTGCAGTAGTGCAGGAAAGGAACTCACAGTTAACAGAACTGAAAAGGAAACTTTATTTTCTAGTTCCATTAAAAATGCCTAAGGGATAGTAGCTTACCGGTTAAGTTCCAACAAGCAAGCAATAATGTGCTTACAGCGAGCCGTCCCTGCCTTACAAGAACATTTCAACGCCCACCCGGAGACATTGGCAGTGATTTTCAGGTCAATTGTGTGCGGTATATGCTGTGGATGAGATGACTGTCTTACAAATCCCGTAATGTAAACACAGTCCGCTGAATTTTCTGTGTAGCCTATAAATATCACATGCTTAGCCTCGAACACGGCACAATCCTCGCGAATTGGTCGCACTGAGTCGCCAACATAATCTAATATGTCGATTAGATTAACATTAACCGTAATGTCTTTTCGGTTTCCACCTGAAATATATGGAGAACTATGAAAACCTAACCTAGATGGTAAGCGAATATATTTTCGAAGATTTCCTACGTTTCATCTTACTAAAACTGTAAATAATCATTTTACTAGTTTTCGCATCGAATTTCTTACCTTCCGAGTCCATTGCTCTAATTATTTTTTGTTTATTTCCAAGGAAAAACAAAATTAAGTAAAGGATAACCTGCAAAACCTTTGAACACGTATGTGATAAATATATAAACATCCACCTTTTCGTGTTTCTACAAATCATAAGCAGATGTCGCTTTAGGTAATGAAGCTTTGCAGCAAAACGTCAATAAGTTGTTGCTCTTGTCTCATACGAACAACATCGTCTCCGGGCGATGCAATAAGCGCTATCGATTTTCGGCAACGTTGGCATTTGCACACACTCGCACCTATGTGACTAAACCATATACGGTTAGTTTATAAATAGAGGTGACGCGTACCCGTTTGAATCAGTTTTTGTTCTTATGTCGAACGGGTAAGATGCATTTTCGGCAGCGGTGGCCGTGTGCGGATTTTTCGGGTACCAGCACGGTGTCACAGAATGATTTGCAAAGTGGGTGGGCGGGGTGGTTTGGATTTAATTCAATACGGTGTGTGCTGCTTAAGAGTGTTGCGTTTGAAAAAAATATATTTATTTTTATGCATGCGTGTGCGTTGTAACTTGTTAATACATGTTTACGGCGCTAAGTAGGTGCGTAGGGTAAAGAGCCTATTGGTTTTCATGTTTCATTTTTCGGTTATATGTTTTTTATCAGTAAGGCATCTGACAATGTGCTTCTGTAGTTATTGCACTGTTCAGCAGCGTAGTATTTTATATAGGAGGGTACACTCAGGTTTCTTTACGCGGATTTTGAAATTTACGCGGTTTTCATTTACACGGCCTGTATCCCCTGCGTGAAAAATCTGAGTGTAATTGCATCGGAACAATCACATTCCCAGCAGAACTTTTTGTTTTCTAATTTCAAACACTTTTGTTTCGTACTGCACAAAACGGAAAATTTTAAAACAGAACTTACCGTCCCAGCAGCAGTTGAAGCGGGTGTTCTTTGTCGATTCAAATTCAAGCCATGTCTTAAGCGTTACTGGACTTAAAATTGTTTTCCCAGTTTATCCAGTCAGAATATCTGTCCTACCCTATGTATTTAAAACACAGTTCTAAATGCGTTTTATACTATGTTCACACTACTGAGTTAAACACGTTATAATAATTAGCAACAAGAAATATGTCATCAAGATAGCGTTAAAACACGTTTTAACTCATAGTGTGAACGTAGTATTAAAGTATACAACAAATAGAACGGTTTGGTATACTAATTTAAATTTTAAAATAAATCTGTTTTAAATTATGAAACACCGCTGTACTGAAGATATAATTATGTCAGTCCTATTACCACATAAAACACCTATATAACATAAAACGCTGCAGAATTGTTTTAATAATACAATGTTTACACTACAGAGTTATAACACGTTTTAATAATTAGCAACAAGAAAAATGTCACCAAGATAGCATAAAAACCCGTTTTGACTGGTAGTGCGAACGTTGCATAACAATGTAATTTATCAAATACTTTCATTTTTCACCACTAATCGATCAAGAAATACTTAAACTTAAGATTGTTTACTTAAGTTCATTAGTACATTATTGAAAATTTAAATGGAAAATAAAATTTCATATTTCATGGAGAATCTGTATATTTCCGTTGGCGGGCGTGGGCTTCCTCATCACAGCTCTCAATATGGAACTTTTCTTTTGAATATATTTTCTGGACAGACCAGCCTATTTTTACTAGATGGATCAGCCAAATAATTCCAATTGCCTAGTGAGATACTTGATTAATTAATAGATTACCGTTAAAAGATCTTCAATAAATTATGTTTTGATGGGGAGGGTATATAGCAAATTGTAACATATGAAAACAGGCGAGTGAACAAGAACGTGAGTCGATATGTGTGATAGATAAAATTCATGTGCACGCTCTTGAAAAAAGCTACATTTTTAATGTCACCGTGGTCGTGTCCTGTACACAACCCTTTAATTTTTTTTCCTCCATTCTCAGTGCTGCGGAAAACAGTCTTTAACTGAAACAGTTATAGCTGAAATGCTTTATGCAAGAGAAGAGCATAGTGTAACAATATTTTTGGTAGCGCATACCCTGGTATTACACGCCCAATATTATCACAGGCAGTTGTTGCATTGGCTTCGGTTTTCCCGATTTTGAATTGTGAATTAAGTTTCCGCTATCCTCTTTCGATGAGTTTTTCCAGTTTTAGCAGTGTCTGATGTTTATCAGAGAAAGTGAAAATGAGCTAACTAGGTTGTAGCATCAGATCATAGTAATCGATTTTCTATCACTGTGTATCTATTAAAAAGATTCAGTAGGGGTGAAATATTTGTAAAGAGATTCGATTGATTTTTAGTTGAACGATTTTTTGCATCCTTGATTGAGATGATGCTTTCATTGAATTCGTAGCTCTTACTTTTGCGAACAAGTTTGCTGAAGACACCAAATATCTATGTTGAATACTTTGAAAGTTGTAGCTTGTTGTTTGTGGATGACCCATCGGCGCTTATTTATTGTTCAATATAGTAATGATCCGTTCAAACAAACTAGTCGAAATTCATTTCTATAAAACGGAAAAGGATGAAATCAGAATTTCATTCACTATTACAGCTAGAAACAACCACCGAACAATTCCAAGTTGTCTGAATGTACCTTGATCACTTATTAGTGCACAACTCTTCATTTACCTTATGACAGCAAATTTTCTAACACATAACCATCAAATCGATCTGGAACATATCTCGGAAAATGAGAAGCGAAATAAATAACTCCAAGTAGAATGAAAGTCGTTCTAAACTCGAACTTTTTCGAATACTGTCTTTCCATTATTATTCGCTTTTTGTCGCATTCCATATTTTGATATATTATTTTGAAGACCCATATTTTAGATCAATAATAAAATCAATAAAGATCAATTTCGATTTTTTTTAAAATTTTACACTGGTGTAACCCCTTAAGTGGTTGATTTAACGGCTTCTTTCAAAATTTATCGAACTTACTCCCATTGGTTCATTCGTTAGAGTAGTTTATGTTAAAGAGAGTGTACTAAATTAATAGGAACACTTAAATTTAGGAAGTTATGACCCTCGCTCCACAATGCTGTTTGCGACAGAATTGCTCAATAGACCTTTCTCGTCCGACCTAACCCCCTTTTTTCTTATTTTTATTCAAAAGACTACACATTTTTAAGAATATTGCCGTTGAAATGAGACTATTTGGAGCTATCGTAATTTTATAATGATTTTTTGAAATTTGAAAAATGCAAGAATGTTGAGTATTTTTTTCACCTTTGCAAGAATGGTGGGACTCAAAATGTGTGTTTAGGCAACACTGTTTTGTATATTTTTGCTTGAGTTCTTGGCAACGCGGCAAATGAAGTGGTGAGTCGCGGTACAAAGTTCATTGGTTATGTAAACAAACTAAAGTGAACCTCTCGGTGGAGAACATTGCATGATAATGTTTAACCTCACTTGTTTGACAGTTCAGAGAGATTGTTTACATGGTCTTGGAATTTTTGTTGATTTGATCATAGTATGAGAAACTTGGTTTGGTTCGCTGCCAAATGTTAACACTTTCCAAACAAGGTCGCTCAGCTGTAATTTTTTATTTGATGTCGGCATCATACATTGTTCCGTTAAATTTAACATTTTTACTTTTCTTGTACATGATTCATTGTAGAAGTAATGAATTTCTAGCCGAACATTTGAAAAAGGCCCACTGCCAAATGCAAACAAATCGAATTTTCATGTTCTCTATTAAAATCCTGGGACATAACCTGTGGATATGTTTTTTTTCTGATCATTTGATCTCTTGTCTTGCATAGCCACTCTTTCTTCCTCACACATTTTAAATGGACTGGCTACATTTGACAGTTCCCCCTGACTGCATTTGACGGTTCCCTTTGGCTGCATTTGACAGCTCCCCCTGGCTGCAATTGACATTAGGTTTTTTCGTATCCACACGTCACGTCCCAGTTAAAAACTATCTATCTGGCCATGTGCATAAATATAACGTAACAATGGATTATGAAGAATTTAGATAATGATTTTATAACAAATTATAAAAGGGCCCGGCTGATATAAAAGTCTTAACTAGCAATACGCTTATTATAAAATGATTATAAAGGATTATTGTAACTGATTCCAAAAGGATTATAAAGGCAGTGAAATACGTACTCAACGAATTAAGGGGAGTGTCTCATGTAAACAATATGCACAATTAAACTAAATAAAACAGTATTAAATTTTTTAAATAGAATTATAATGAATTCGACCCAAACTTATTTTGCCTTTTTCTCAAGGTTTACGTTTGGCAGTTAGACCCTTTTCAAATGTTTCAAATGTTTGGGTAGAATTTAGATTATTTTATCGTTGTTGCGATCAATTTCATTTGGTTTGTTTTGTTCACAATGTTAGTCGCAGAGCATTTTGGTGATCTATGGCAATTGATGACCTTTACACCCCATACTAGGTCCGCTCCTGTTGCAGCTGTTTCGCCCCGTCCGGCACCGAGTCAACCGATGGTCCAGCCTGCGCCGCACTCGTCTGTCGCTATGCCAGTGGCAGGGACTTGGATTAAAGGTTAAAAGGTCAGCTACGGCTGGTGGTGTTGCTGCAATCGGTTTGCCTTCGGCCACGTTGGACATTCGGCTAACGGGAATATTCAGCGTTTCCCATTCGAAGGAAGCAGCGCCAGTAGCAGACTGCTTCGGTTCAGCAATACGCTCCGGTATTGGACGAAGCAACACTCCGGCAGGACGAAGGTTTCAATGAGGGGCTCAGGCATAAGTAGCAGAGTCCTTGCACTTACTGCTTGTCGAGTGAATAATTCCGACGAAACCACTGCCACTCTCGCCAAGCTTGATCACCGTCATAAGTGCGACGTCAGCGGTATAATGCCAGGAATAGTCGAGAAGAGTGTCAGGACTGACTTGCCGAGAGCTACAAGATTAAATAGCAGGGCGTTTTTAAAGTGACCGTAGTATAACGTAGAGGCTTTAGGCAGATGATTTATTCAGTAGAATAAGATAGCAAAATTACCCAAAACATAAGAGCTGGCTGTCGAAGTGAATCCACACACATCATCACCTACAGAGGCAACCAATATTGGAACGCAGCGAAATTCCTTACAATGAATTGATCTCGTTAGATGAAATTCCAGGAAGTACAATTTTCATAGCATAATTTAATCGACGGAAATTGTAGTCCTCAGTCGAGAGAGAGACTGAGAGTAGCAGCAGCTAGGAATTTTCTTTCGAAAGCTAGGGGACCATTCATAAATTACGTAACGCATTTAGGGGGGGAGGGGGTACGACAAGTTGTGACAAGTTGTGACATAGGGGGGAGGGGGTGTTAACTAGATCGTTACGTAACATGTTTTCACCAAAGAAAAAAAATTTTTTCTTGGAATTTGTTACGTAACAGGGGAGAGGGGGATGGAGAAATTTGTGACAATTTGTTACATAGGGGGAGGGGGAGTCAATTTTGGGCAATTTTTGCGTTACGTAATTTATGAATGGTCCCTAGCAGCGGTTGCGCGTATCCTGCGCTAAGTAGAGAGCGTTAAGACAGATCTCTGAAGCATGTCAAGTGCTATCAGATGAGAAAAAACCTCGCATCTATGACCAGTACGACAAGGACGGTCTGCTGACCAACGGTTCCGTCCGGTACCACCATAACACACGGCACCGGCGACACATACACACTAACCCAGCCCAAACTTGTTCAGTAATTTATTTTGACGACTTGCTTAGTAAAGTGATATTTTTAAGGAGCTGTCAGCAAATTGTTTCAAAATTTGCGGAATAGTTTTCATTTTTTAGCGATTTTCAGTAACTTTTTGAATAATTTACTGAAACCCGCAATATTTTTCACTGAATTTATCAGCTCTCCTGTTTTTTTCGGTACATGAACATTATCCAGTAAAATACTGACTGGTTGTTCGGCAAAATTGTACCAACGTTACCGAACCCCGTCAAAAATTTACAAAACAGGTACAGCAAATCATCTGTCAAGTCGATATTTTCAGAGGAAACTGCTGACTGACCAGTGTTTTTTGACGTTTGGATAGAACGGATTGCGGAGAGTTCGGTACCAAATTGTTTTACTGAATTGATTACCGAACGGTTTGCTGTTCAAAACCCCAGCAAAATTTTACTGTACCCAGTAATTTAAATTAAGTGTGTATATTCACAACATACTAATTACTTATCCTTCCGAAAAAGTAAATAAATTGACTATGAAATTTATCATTCGCTGCCTAGTTATTTCGTGCCAATTTGAACAAGATAGCAGATAGCTTTATTGCGGTGCCAAAATGATGGCTACTCGGGATATAATATAAATTTACATATAATTTCTCCTCCCTGATATTCTACCAGAATGTACAATGCTCTGCATTATTATTATCACTCCAATCAAATCCTTCTTACTCCTTATCGTCAGTGCCGAGCGCTATTTTGCATTTGCCGGCCAAATCAACGACAATGCGATAATCGACGAAACTTTTGCTGTAATGGAACCTGAACACGAATAATAAATAATTGTTCCATTCGAAAGCGATAACCTTGTTGTCCTCATGTTTGCAGCTATCATACGCTGGTAGGCATTCTGACCAATGGAAACGCTCTTCGATATGGGCATTGAACGATCAAAATCATTTCAACAACTTATCATCGACCGAAATCGTTACCTATAAAGTTCAGGTAAACTTCACCACCTAAAAATGAATAATCAATCGGATCATCTTGTTAGGAATTAACCCACGAGCAAACAAACAAATGTGTACAAATCCTTATCCATCATCCAGAAAGCAATCGTTTTATAGCCCAATGCTTGATCTTACGATTCAGAAAATGCCACCGGGTTTTACATCCAGCGCCGATTGGTCAATGTATGAACCAGGTTACCATTTTTCCAATCCTCATCCCTCTTGAGTTGATATTCTTTCAAAGAGCATCGAAAGTATTCAAGTAATGTAAATTTTAAAAGTCCGTGTAAACAAGTCTTAGGTAAACAAGCACACCGAACTGTCAGAAAAGTGCGGTTATACATTTTCATACAATGCTCTATATTATTGACAGGTATATGAATGAATCATTTCAGCATCAGTGATGCCAGGTCTATTTAAACAATAGCCTACAGTAAAAATATAAAAGTCTGCCGATTGCTACAAAAATCTTCAATAAATGTATATAATTTAAATGATCAAAAATGTTGAAGGCTGGTGTATAAATTGGCTGGCATAGGCTTTGTTCTGCTAAATATTTGTAATCTGCAAAAGATCTGCAGTGAAAATGCAAAATCTGTAGATTTACTAATATATATGCATATCTGGCATCCTTTTAGTATTCCCCACAGGAAATTCATCCAAATGGTGTAAAAATATGGGGAAACAAGGCAAGATAGGTATTCAGAATATGGGGTTAAATGAGCAGCTTGCACTATTTTTGATTTTTTCAATAGTTAGAGGTACCAAATCATCGGGGCAATAGGCAGTAACGAATTGGGGATAAAAAAGGAAGCATCCTATCATATAAAATTTTTTGACGAGAAAGGTCTATTGAAAATTATTAAATGAAATGAATGAAAACAAACATTAGACTATAGCATTTTGTACGCATGCACTTCAGAGGTCCAAGAGTTACAATTTCTGTTCTAGTTCTCGGATCGCCAACACATTTTTTTCGATTTTTTGGCCCAGTTCTCAAGGGAAATCCAGTTTTTAACTTTTTGCATACATATTGCATTGAATGAAGAACTTAGATAATGTATTCATAAAGTATTAGTAATAATTCAATTGTCCGTTCATTTTAAAAGGACATTTTCTATAACTTTACAACTGATTTAATTTCACTTTCACTTCACTGGTCGAGTTTATTGACATTCCCTATTTCTTTCTAGGATTCATCATACACATCATGACGTTATTTATTTAACCGATAATCGATTTTTTCCTTTGAATGGATATCGATATCTTTATCCTCAAGAAACTGACATAACTGGTAGGTGACTATAGGAACATGACTAAGATAAGCGACCCACTCAATACGTCGTGTACATTGTGTTTAACTTCATTTTCTAGCCCTAGTTTATTTCATTTGAAAATTTATCCCCGCCCTGTCACGAAATCTTTATTTATCCCTACTGGTAATTAGGGTTGCCACCTCTGGAGAGGCTTTGACCCGGAGATTTTCACTGACCTGGGGGGTGGTGGTTTTTGAGTGGAACTAGACGGAAATTGGAATCAAAGCGATTGCTCAGCATTTTAGAGCACTTTAATCGCTTTTTATTACTACGTTACAGTAAAGCTGTAAATTTTTCACATTTATGAACGATTTTGTTGGTTTAATCTGGTGCAATATTTCACTTCCCCGACTAAGTGCCAAGAATACAAAAGCACCAACTCTCGCTGTGGAGGATAAGTCGAACGAACATTGCTCTCCTCCATAACTAACACTAAGCACTATGTGGTGTCGGTTATTCATCACCAGAGGTTACAACAAAAGGGCAAAACTCGCCTCCCTAGCCAACAGTTAAGGGTTGCTACAGGAGTAGCAGCAACACGAGAAGAACTCGTTTGATGTTGACCTAGTCAGTTGGATAAATCTGCCATACCTTGGTGCAGCGGGTGATAAGCACCGCTAACAGTGATGTGATTTGGTAAAATTGCACCAAAATGACTTTTTTACATCATTTTGAGCGACTTAGTAGGATGCTAAATTTCAATTGTAGCATATAGCGAAATATTACTTTCCTTAATTTGTAGTAAATTTGATTTGTTTTTCATATTCATTGCTTTGTGAAAGAAATCAGCAATATTTGGTGAACTCATCTTCGCCACTTTGAAACGAAGGTTAGTCGAAAAAAAACTGAACCAGAGTAATAGTTAACTTAGACTTTTTAAATATTTTGTAAAGAATCAATTCCAAAAAAATAAAAATATTATTCTTCCCACCAAACCCGGAGAAATTGATGTGAAACCCGGAGTCCCGGAGATCGCACCCGAAAACTGGAGTCTCCGGGTCAAACCCGGAGGGGTGGCAACCCTACTGGTAATATATCAGTAGGGTATCTTAAATAAACTTGTTACACTGTTCAGTTAACCCCAGCATCCATAAGCTACACATTGTCACAACTATTTTTCACCTATTCCACCCTTAATACAAGGCCTCTGTCTAGAATATACTTTTTTGCATAACTATTAGGTAGGTATTTGAATAAAGAAAACTAATATCGTCCGGCGAGCATGTTAGCGGTGGCCCTCGCGATGCTAAATTGAAATAATCTTTCGGTGTTCGTGATTCTGAAATACTTCGAGGTAATCTTTTTTTCTGTGTTCGCGAACATCGCTTCGAAGCTTCGTGTAAATGTTTCAAAAACATCGATCACACGAACCAAGAGCTTTGCTCGTTTTCGTAGAAAACTACGCAAAAGCTTTTACATATCTTTCCCCGAACATCAATGAAATGAACAAGAAGCTTCATTTATCCTCGCCGAACAGCATGCAAAAGTATCGCCAAAATGTCCGCAATTATGATGGTAAGCGATTGTGATGCGAATCTTGTGTATACGAACCAGTAACGCAAAGCTTCGTACTTTGAAAGTATTCGAACATAGGTTCGGTTCGAATATTTCCTGCCCTGATCAGCATAGCCAAATCGCCCAACAATCGTCATCTGGACTTCAGTCAACTAAAGGTTCACGGTATACTGAATTTTTGGGCTGGCGAAACACTTACCGGGGCGCCACAGGGCGTCGAGTTATGAGTTACAACAGAATGCGTGGAGAGAAATGCTGGAGATGTGGCAACTTTTACCATTCTTCTTCGGATTGTCCGGCTATCTAGGCTCTGCAGAAACTGTGGTCAGGTAGGCCATTTTCAACGAGTTTGTCGCTTTGTTCCTCAATCAGCTCCGGTTGAGGATCGTAAGGCAGATAACCCGGAATTGAAACCCAAAAATATCGCTGCCGTTGAAAAACTGGAAGGGAATCCAAATTCCACTGAGAATGTAAGTGAGCTTACAGAAAATTAATATTTTACCTACTTGATATGTTCCTATGTTTGCTTTGTTAAATGTAAATTGGTTTTGAAATTCAAGATTACTTTGCAAATAAATTAAATAAATTGAACGGATTGCGAAAATTTACTATATGTGAAAAAGTGCTTACTGGTATCTGCGCGGTGTTCCTAATCAGATTAAAGTTAAAATGTCATCATGTTAGTATTTAACAAAAATAAAAAAAGCAAAGCCATGGGATTGTATTCACCAATTGATTTCCTTTATCTGATACAAAAAATATTGAACTGATATTCCTATTTGTCACAGGTTGAAATCAATATGATACTATCAACGGAGAAATTAAATGATGAAATTATTGTAGCATCTGTCGCTGGACTGTAGTGCGAATTCATGATCGACTCGGGTGCTCAGGTCAACACTTTTACCGAAGAGTTATTCCATGTGCTGATGAGTGATTCAAACTATAGTGACTCAATATACTATAGTGACTCAATATTGACCAAACAGACAGATCTCTCAAGGCCTATGCGTCGTCCGGGGAAATTCCAGTAGTAGCGACATTTGAAGCTTATCTGTTCATTGCTCTAGATAGACCAGTGTTGATGGAAAAATTTTACGTAGTAAACAAGCACCGATCATTGCTAAGCAGACCAACGGCTACAAGATATAGCGTATTTATGCTTGGGTTAAAGGTACCGGTAACGACTAGATATGACACAGAAGATTCGAGGTTACAAACGGCCGAAATAGCTATGGTGGCGTAAATAATTGATTGCATGTTTTTGGTCTTCTTTCGAGATATTGTAAAATAATAAAAATCCTTCGTTCATATTAAATGTTAAATATTTTTTTGATAACAGTCCGAATTCAACGAACTATAGTTCACTCGAAAGATATTTGTATAAGTTTCCTGGCGATATATAGACTATTTGTCCACGTTGTGAGTTTTGACAGTTAATCTAAAAAAACTGCAAAAAACCCCTTTTTGCACATACAAATATACATATCATGGATACTAAACATCAGAATCAAAACAAATTATTAACTTTCTATTCGAGTATCAGGCCATTCATTTGAATTTTGTTTATAGGTAAAATGGGTTCAGCCATTGCGGAGAAACACAAATGAGCATTTGTTACATACATACAACAAATAAACTTATAAAACAATATTTTAAAACTTTATATTTTAAATTTAAAAAAAAAATCATTTGGAAGCTTTCCTCTTGGTTTGGTACAGATACCTGGAATGCAACATTATAATTCAATTAATGACAATAATAATGGATTCAAGTATGTAGGTATTTGTTAATAAATTCATTTGGTAAAATTAAAAATAACGTTTAACACACAAATCATCGCATATTATTGAGTTAATATGACTAGCCGATTTAGGAATGTTGCGCAAGAACGTTAGAAACCGCAACAAGTTGAAAACAAAGGCCAACGGACTACGCCTAACTACCCCTCAGTGGATGCAAATAACTGAAGTTCGCCGTCTAACTGAGCTCAGACGTCAGCAGTGAGATTCCATCCGAAAATTGTTCTTTTTAAGAAGAATTTGTTTTAGATAGGTAGATTATTAAGAGAGGGGGTAATGGTTTTAGCGTGAAAAAACACTATTTGCGATTTTTTTAGAAATTTGAGCGAAGCGAATTGATCAAAACTTTTGTACATTATAATGTATCATTTCATCCAAAAAGTCGTATCACCAAAAAAGTTTTTTTTCACGCTGAAACCCTTACCCCCTTAAACATACTTTATACATCTTCACCCTAAACTCCTTGGCAGGGAAAATATACTCCGATTGAAGAAGAAAAGACGAGTTTGCAATCAAAGTAGCTAGTAAACATAATTGTATTCCGAAAAAAAGAATTTGAATTTCACTATACCACTACGCTCATTCAAACTCGTGGCTCATAAATTGGTAAGGTATGCGACGCACCTAATCCCTAAATCCTCAATTATAATCTTAAAATAATCCATTTTATTTATACTCAAAATAAGATTTACAGTTTATGATTTTAAGACAGATAGTCACGTAGCGAACATGTTCGCGGTGGCCCCATGATGCTGATGCTTGAAGCGATATAAAACTTCGATGTTCGCTATTCTCAAATAAACGACGCATTCACTTTATATGTGTTCACCGAATATCGCTTCGAAACTCTGTGCAATGTTCCAAAAATGCAAAAACCACGAGGCAAGAGCTTACCTCGTGTTCGACGATGTGTGCTTCTAAGGTTAATATGAACTTTTTCGAACATTGTAAAAAGCGAACTAGATGCGAAGCTCGCTTCGTCCAAGCAGAGATAAGTTTTACCCCTAAATGTTCGCAGCGATTGTGTGAAACTCATCGATTGCACGTGGTATGTCCGAGAGGGTGCTTCGTGAAGCTTCGAACAGCAATCAATTCATTTTGCGAACTTTTCCTGCCCTGATGCTGATATGGGTGTGAACGATGACGAACAGCTTGATTCCTTGGATAATCTGCTCTCACAGGAGCGATAATAGCCTGCTCTGAGCGCATGTTCTTCTGCTTGTAGTATTTCTCATTGATCTGAATGGTTTCAATTTCGCGAATCTTGTCGACCAAATCCGTAACTGTTCCGCTTCTATTGAGCATTCTCAGCGCTGTTGTGCGCACTTCTCGATTGCGTGCGTGCCCAGCGATTGTGCCAACGATCTCTTCAAACATTTTATCATCACCAAATTCGGACATCCTTGCCGTTGCTGCTACTCTATTGACAAATTGCAAATCAGATTCATCTACCCTCTGTGTCATTAAAGCAAGTTTTCGTCTCTGCAACATAATGTCGGATCCTGTTCCGAAGTATGATTTCAAGCGGTGTAGCGCGTTGGAAAACGGGCTGATATCTGCGTTAGGTGCTCCTTCACTGGACCTTGTGTTTTTAAAAATTCCAAGTAAACGGGGCCCAGCTTTGATTTTAAAAAGAATGAACTGCGTGGGCTCGTCCGTAACATCGGCCAACGCCATCGAATCGACTAGAAGATCCTTCCACATTTCGAAAGAGTGTCGACTTATCTCGTCGTCGTCTGCTAGTGGCAAGCATTCCGGAACATTCAGCGAAGACAACGATAGTTGATTCACGGATGACATGAACCGACTTTCTTCAATCTTGCTTGCCGGTTCCATGCGTCGCGTACTGGAAGGAATGGGAGATCCCTCGAAATCAACACTGCTATTTATTTCACTAGTGGCACTCAATGCCTCTACATGAGCTTTTAACGCTTCCTTTTCAGAACGTTCCTTTTCCAGCGCCTCCTCCAAGCTAGCAACACGAGTAACAGCGTCGCGCAGTTCTTTTGTTAAAGACTTTACTGTGGATTTTCGAGCCTTTACCAATTTAATCTTTTTCTTTGGCGATATGTCCCTGTGAAATAGAAATTAAATGTCACCAAGTAGCTCTCAATTAGCAAATAACTAAGCATTAATAAAATGCCTTCCTTCCTTTCTATGAATTTGAATGTAAGTCGTACTTATGTAGGCTAAACTTTTTTTTTAAGCTGAACCGCCCTTCCGTCGGTGAGCGTTTCTTTTGTAAAATAATTCAATACTAAGCCGTCCTTCCGTCGGCAATCGTTCATTTTTTTATGGCTAAACCGCCCTTCCGTCGGTCAGCTCATTTTTTTTGTTTTAATTGCAAAACTATACCGCCCTTCCGTCGGCAAGCGCATGGATTTTTTTTTAAAGCTAAGCCGCTCTTCCGTCGGCAAGCTTTCATTTCCTTTTGAAGTAGAATACTTCAAACGTTTCAATATGAGGTCCCGTTTCAAAAATTTCAGTTGAGAAATTTTCCCAAGTTTGAAATGCGAATATCTTCCGTTCTACTGATCGAAATCGCAATATTTTTGCACTATCTGATCGGAAATTCGTGCACGTATTTCGTATTAAATTTCTAAATTAGTGCGACTACTATAAATAAACCAAAACAAGGGTTTTTAAGAAACCCTTCGAAAACAGCGATGAAACTGCGCAATTTGCAAGCACATCTCACGCAGAGCCGTCAAAAAGGAGCATGTAAGCGTTTCATTACATACGGGAATGTTATATATACATGTCACGCGAGCTTGTTTTGTATCAGTGGGTGCTCGCTTACTACACGAGTAACATGCTCGTCCGGACGGTACAATGAGCGGTATCATGTTTGCGTTCCCTACCAAGCGTCATCGCAAGGTTCTTCGTGATAAAATCAAAGGAATCACCAAATTCGGCGTCTGGCTCGTCGTGGTGGTGTAAAATGCATTTCCGATTTAATCTACGAATGCTGATGGTGTGCAGGAAAATGTCATTCGAGATGCCGTGACCTACACTGAACACGCCAAGCGCAAAACCTCAATGATTGTCGTCTATACTCTGAAGCGGCAGGGACGCACTTTGTATGGATTTGGAAGTTGAAAAGGTAGAACTCACTTGTATCATTATAAAAAAGGCCATTTTCAGGGCCACCAAAATCATTTCAAAAAATAAGTTTGCATTTTCTGTTTCATGGACTGTTTCTCCCTGGAGAGCAAGTTGGGTTAAACCGATAAATTATGATTTATTTCAGTACGCAAATTGCAAATATGGTCTGAAACAAACTGGAGTGAAGTGGAAAACATTTTTACTAGGCGCATTCAAAAAAAGGTTTCAATTCTCAAACATTTTACCAAGGTGCCGTATTACATTACTCTCTTTACCCTGAGTGTTCGATAATCTCCGTATTGGAAACACAATTTCAATTTTGTTCTTGGGAAGCAGTACGGCTTGGATATTTGGCAACACACCGCCCTGAGCAATTGTCACTCCGGAGAGCAGTTTGTTTAACTTTTCGTTGTTACGAATCACCAGCTGCTGAAAACGTGGGATAATTCGTCTTTTTGTTGTCACGGGCAGCATTTCCTTCCAATTTAAACACTTTAGCAGCAAGGTATTCCATTACAGCTACTAAGTAAACGGCACTCCGACGCGTTCAACACAATTTCCTTTTGTATCGACCAACGAAAGGGAGGAGCTGCGAAGAATACATATTGAGGACAACACAAAAAAGGACGAGCTTACGTTGTGCTGTGATCAGGTATAAAAACTCAGCATGCTGTTGCTCACGCTCAGTTCGTTTGCAGCATCAGCATGCAGCAGTTCGTTCGCAGCATCGTAACTGAAACTGTACATCTACATCTACAAGGTGCTGAAAGAGGTCCATCCAGATACCAGAGTCTCGTCGAGCATCATAAACAGTACTATGCTATATTTCACCCTAAGGAGGAAAATTTGGTAAAAAACCAAAATTTCTCACTAGGGTAAAATTTGTTGGTAAAAACCAGTCTTTGTACAGGAGGGCACATATATATATATATATATCATAAACAGATTTATTAGACATTTTCGAACGCATTGCAAACGAGTTCTCCCGCCCGACTCATTACAATAAGCGCTTAACAATAACTTCCTGCGAAATTCAAGCCGCCGTCCGTTAGCTGCGGTCAGATGGCATCAAAGCTGTTACCAAATACACCAGCTCCAAGAAAATTCCGAACACTGTTGAAACAAAAGGCCCTTTTCAGGGCCATCAATTTATCGACAAAGAATCGAATTGAAATTTTGTTATTACAAGCATCAGAAAGTGGCTTGCCAAGAGCGTTCGATGGCAAGTGAGCTACTTGTCAACAATATCGTCGATTTCACGTAGAATGACACAAAATAAGTTATCATTTGTGTGTTTGTTTACAGTTTCGTGTTTACTAGGCGCATTCAAAAAAGATTTCAAATCTCAAACATTTTACCAAGGTGCCGTATTACATTACTCTTTTTACCCTTAGTGTTTGATAACCTCCGTATTGGAAACACAATTTCAATTTCGTTCAAAAATATGTGGTCGACCAACGAATGGTGGAGCTACGAAGAACACATATTGAGGACAACACAAAAAAGGACGAGCTTACATTGTGCTGTAGTCAGGTATAAAAACTCAGCATGCTGTTGCTCACGCTCAGTTCGTTTCCAGCATCGGCATACAGCAGTTCGTTTGCAGCATCTCCCGCAAAATTCAAACCGCTGTCCGTTTGTTGCTTTCAGAAGAGTTGGCCAAGCACACCGTCTCAGATGGCACCAAAACTGTTACCATATACACCAGCTCCAAGTAAATTTCGAACACTGCCCAAACAAACGGCCCTTTTCAGGGCCATCAATTTATCGACAAAGAATGATATTGAAGTTTTGTTATTACAAGCATCAGAAAGTGGCTTGTCAAGAGCGTTGGATGGTAAGTGAGTCACTTGTGAACAATACCGTCGCTTTCACGTAGAATGGCACAAAATCAAAAGTTATTTGAGATTTGTAGACAGTTTAGTGTAATGATTCAATTTACAAAAATTACGTTTTCTGACGTTTCGATATAGCTGCTTCGTTTCAAAATTTTCGGCCAGAATGTTGCCTGTTTTGTTAAACATGAAAATCTGCTGTTGTACCGAATGAAAACCTTAGATTTTTGCGCTGATTGGAAATAGTTGTGACTAGTTGTGTAGAATGTAAAAATTACTGAAAATAACAGATTTTGTGAAAGCAGTGGTTGGTCCGTACAATTCGATTCCAAGCGAGCCAGACTAGTTTTCGTTGGAAGGTCCATCCCTGACAATAGAAATAAACTATTTTATTTTGAATTCACCTACGACTTCCTTGAAAACTGCACAGCTAAAAAACTTTTGGGAAAAACGCGCGAACCTAAATTTTCCACTATAATAAAAGCTAGTGCCCCCGCCGCACAGCATCATCAAGATTGATAGTATTTCAAGCCGG
Organism: Topomyia yanbarensis; assembly: GCF_030247195.1. Lineage (NCBI taxonomy): Eukaryota > Metazoa > Arthropoda > Insecta > Diptera > Culicidae > Topomyia > Topomyia yanbarensis. The sequence continues at coordinate 188,227,503 of NC_080672.1, forward strand.
GTGGAAAGGGGGAAGGAGGTTGTAAGGCAATGGAAAATTTCATTACTTTATAATTGGCTGGTCCTGAAAAGAACTTGTTGGTTTGTGGTTTATTTTGGGTCACAATTTAGGCCCGCTGGATTGCTGATAGCTGTGAATTTTTCGCAAGGCGACAGTTTCTGTTCGGTAGCGATGAGGCTTCTTAACGCCAACCGTGACTGGAGCACTTTTACACGGCCTTCGTTGCCAACTGCTTGTGGGGAGCCTTTCTTCCGGTGGACCGCCCTTCCGTCGATTAGCTCATTTTTGTTTTAATTGAAAATTATATCGCTCTTCCGTTGGCAAGTTGGTATACAGGCTTAACCAACTGCTCTTTCGTCGGCAAGCGATCTCTTTTTTTCTGCAATTATAATGTAATATTGTCAAACACAAAATGGCCGTCAAAACTAATTCGCACTTTCATCGGTAAGCTTCTCTCGAACTTTTCCTACAATTTCATCACCATTTCGAATGACAAAATGGCCGCTAATTATAACTTATCTTGATAATTTTCGGAATAAAACTCGCTCTTCGTCGCAATTTGCAGTTTCATAACTGCAGCATTTTTGTTGATAAAATTATTTTCTTACCTCATGGGAGCAGTTTCTGCGCCATTGTCGTGAATTTCCGTTGTACTATCCGAGCTCTCCATCGCGGTTGCTTCTTATGGCGTCAAACGTATTCGAGTGAATGCTAGACGTCGCTCAAAATTTTTCGCTCGTCTATCTTTGCAACTCATACCTCCATACACGCACACATTCGCACCTCCATCGTTATCGCGCCCGATTCGAAGCACGGGTGCTTCTAATAATTCTCGCTCGTTGCAAGTTTGCTCTTGTTCGCTCTATTACAACTTGTACAGATACGAACCAAGAACAACGCTCCCTTTCACACACACACACACACACACACACACACACACACACACACACACACACACACACACACACACACACACACACACACACACACACACACACACACACACACACACACACACACACACACACATTCTCACGAATATCGTTATCCCGATCCGAACTTCGGGTGCTTTTAATGATACTCGCTCATCATCAGAATATCCGCTTCAGATCTGCATCACGCAAACTAATGTATTTCTCATCTACCATCCAATGACAAATTCGCCCATACACACAATATTTTACCATGCTTTCCCATAGGTACAATTAACATCTATTGAACAAATAGGTTTTCATCACGAAATACCTAACAACTGCTTTTCAGCGCAGAATATTTTATTTTAATCTTGAAATAATTCAGCGCCTATTCTTTTTAACGGGGATAGAAAGGTCAAAAAGATTTCTTACTGCTCATTTACAACTACAGATGCTAAGTCAATCCAAAGGAATTTGGTTTATTCTCTCACGAAATGCATTAACCTCAACCGGTTATGCCGCGCAAATGTTTTGTCATAGGCGGATTAAGCTACCCGTCTAGCCGCCTTTTCGTTTACTGGGAATTTCCTCTCAAATAGTTTGGCACCATATCTTTTTTACCGGGAATCGAAAGGTTCATAGATATCTGACAATATCATCTACAACTACAGATGCAATATCAAGTCAAAGGGGTTTGGATTGTTTTCAATGCGAAATACCTAACCTCAACCAGTATTGAAGTGTTTGTTTTCATCAATAAATGCTTCAACGCCTTTTCTTTTTTAAACGGGAAAAGAAATGCTTATTTCAAGCATTTAGAAAAATAATATTGTTTAACCGGCAATGAATGTTATGGTAAGTATCTTTTAAAATAAGATTTATTAATCCTCTTCTCGTTCTAGGTTTATCTACCACAATAATTAATAGCAATAATGTTTCCAAAATCAATTTTCCTTACAGTTTCTTTTTACTTCAACTAGAAAGCTAAAACAGGAGAAAATCGCGCATTTGTTTACATTTTTTTTTAAATGGAGTCTTTTCGCACGACAGTACTGTCTTACCCTAGGGGCAGATCACTCTAAGAATGTATAACGAATTTGCATCAAATTGAAAAAATGCATTTAATTTCCATTTTTGCATCAGCTTTGCACTGCCTCGCAGAAACGTTTAACAAACGTCCTACACTGATCTACTTTGTTCGACGTTTTGTTAAATGTAGGGCTAGTTCTTCTGTAGGGTTTTGACGTCTTACACGCAACGCAAACAACATTGCACGCAACGCAAAATACATAATGAATTTCTATTTTGATGGAAATAAATGCATTTAATTTCGCTGATTTTTAAAAATGCATCGCGAGTGATCTGCCCCTAGGTCTTACCCATTTTTGGGATAATTTGTGGAATACGGTATACTTAATTTTCGGGTTGCCAGTATCAGATGAATACTACCCATTATCAACACAGAAAAAGTAATGAGATTAATACTTAATATTTGAGTAGCAGCCATTTTCGTTTTTCTACCTAATTTTGAGTAGCCGGAACACGAACTTTACAATGAGCATATTTTACCCAAAAAATAGCGAAGACTACATATTAAGAAGACTGATATCTCTTTACTTCCCCCATACAAACGAGAAGCGACAGAGGTTACAGCGCCTCTATTGGAAGAAGGTAGGAAGCTTAATGTAAAAATGTATATGTGTGTGTGCATCACTATGGAAAGTACCACCTTTACCCGCAAGAGGCGTTGCTGTTACTGTCTCCGGATTCTGGACAGAGTTGCCAGTCTTCTTGATATGCAGTCTTCGAAAATAGGTAACTTTGATTTTCAGTGTGGATTCTGATTAGAATAGGTTGTGTCACTGGAGCCGGAATACTAGCTAGATTCTGTCAGCATTCCAACCAATCTTACTGGGCGCAAGGATGAAAAACACCGTCTTTTTGAGAACGGAAACACATTGAAAAATCGATCTATACTGAACAACGTTTTAATGTACCAAAACGTTGTAACAGGTAAACTTTGTTGCAATATTGTATTTACACCGGTATCAAACAAAATACGCATGACCTGTGTCACGCCGATAACTGGTAATTTTGACGTATAGCAAAAAACTTCTATCCAAACATTTGAAAAAGGCATAACTGTCAAACGTAAATATTGAGAAAATCGCAAAAGAAGTTTTAGTCCACTTCATTATAATCCTATTTAGAAAATTATTATTTTATTTTGATTGTATGTAAATTATGTAAATTGGACCATTTCCGGAATGTGTTTGACTGGGTATCTGTGTCACCAAGAAAGTCTGCATCTAATATTAAGTCTGCAGATTTACAAACTGCTCAACCTAGAACTTACGCATTTATTACTCAAACTCGCAATCAAACATCTCCAATCCGATTGGAGATAAACGACTGTGACGTCCATCCAGTATATCAATAGTTATGGGGTTTTCGATTGATTGACACCGGTGTAGTGGAGTGCACTAAAACTGCACCGTTTTTGCACTTTCTAGCAGAAGTGCAGAAAACTGGGTATGTTCCATTGACACTTCTGCTAGAAAGTGCAAAAGCAGTGCAATCCACTACACTACATTAGAAACACTCTTAGCAGTCAGTGTTGACAAATCTTGTACACAGTATTCAACATTTTTCGCATTAGGAAACTACAAGTGACACTTCCTTCTCATTCGGTGCATTTAAGGACATTATACATGCGAGCCACAACATAGCTGCTACGCCGCACACACCCCTCTTCCCTGCCTAACCATGTATCTGACATGAGCAAATATAAAAATACGTTTTTCAATACACTAACCTTGCTGGTGTGCCACGAAACTGCTACTTAAGGAAGCTAGAACATTTTTCTATGCAATCAATCCGAGTTTTTGACGGAATGCCATCTGTAGCTCCTATTTTGTGCGAAAATATCACCCCTCTTCACTTGGGGTTTCTTTTCGAAACACTTGTTTTTCTTCTCGTTTTCATTGCACTTTTTCAAATGCACTTTATTCACACACCACTGCAAAAACACTCGCGAAACTTTAATCGTTTACTAACAAGACCTCAAATTTTCTACCAATGTGCAGATGTCCAAAGGAAAATGTTCGGAAACTCTCATTTGTGCGTTTGAATTTTCACTTCAGATTTCAGTTTTTCTCAATGTAAACAAGCGAGTCGGTTCCTAGCAATGTGGCTTCCACATATCTTCACCTTAAATATTGAAGTTTAGGCTAGATCTTTATTTAATTCGTGGCGTAGCATCTGTGAATTGCAGAGCCAAACAGTTCTTCTTTTTCAGGTTCTAGTTAATTACGTCCGCTTCATGGACCGGAGACCAACGGCTTTACTTCCGTTCCGAAGGAAGGAGTGACAACAGATTTTTTAACCTCACAAAAATCTCATCGACCTAGGCTGGGACTGAACGCAGACCAACTGGGATGAATGGCGGTCAAGCTTACCAAATTCTACTTAACCGCACCCGTGCCGTCAGCCGAATAAATAAAAACAACTGAAGTTCATCATTACAAAATGATGACAAATATCACATCGGTATGGACGTCTTTGGATAGTGTGGATCTTTCGACCAGTAAGTCCCGTCGGAAAATCAGCCAGCCAGAATTTCGGCTGTTTTCCGCTGGACTTATTAGGCGGGTGGTGTCGTTTATGTAAGGGCTGAGTGTATATAAGGAGAGTTCCTTACATACACTCTGATGTAGGGTAATGTTTAGAATGCGATGTATGCGCTGTGTTGAAATTGTTTTTGCTTACCTGCGTAAATCTGAATTCCAGCCAAATTTATTGTCAATGTCCTGATTTTTGAATATTGGATTCGTTTTATTCGTCCAATTTTCACCACGCTAGTCCGCGGGCATACCATCTAACTGTCCTGCAAATAGCCTTGCCTCGTTGGAATGCTTAGAAGTTTATACAAGCTAAATTCAAAAGAAATAAGATGGTATTAATTTTTTAATAGGATGACAATGAATTTGAAACATCGTTTGCCGTTTTCTTAATGTTTACGTTTGGTAATTGGGCCCTTTAAAGATATTTGAATTTCAACTTATGTGGTTTTCGTTTGAGGCGAAACTGAGTCAGTTCCTAACCCCACCTGCTGTCAAAATGTATGAACTGACAGCGGTTGGGGTTAGAACCTGACTCAGTTTCAGGTTCAAGCGAGATCGCCATTAATTAATTCCGATTAATTCGGAATCACTAGAAAAACTGGTTTTTCTAGGAATCACTTACGTCCTATTTCTTCACTTGGATGAAAATCGGTTTCCGTTGAAAACCAGTTTTCGGCTGATTGGTTACCAGCAACCCGAAAACTGGTTTTCTGCGAAAACCTGTTTTCTTCCGGTGAAGAAATTGGTCGTTACTGCATTTAAGCTGGATTCCATTCAGAAATTTCATTGCATTTTTTCTTGACTTGCTAGACATGTGGTATCATTTGTAAAGTGAATAACGTTTTAAACGCGTTGGTTGCTATTATCTGAAAATTTTTATTTACTCACCTGGATAAATCTTATTCGTAAACGATTTAGCGTTCAACGTTTGAAAGAGCCTTCAAACAACGCGTAAAAAAATTCACCCACCACGCGGTTCGCAGTCCAACTTCTTTTCTGCCACTCTGTTTTTTCGTTGGAAGTGTTGGAATGATTTGGAACGGAAGTTCGTACACGCTAAAATAAATTCAAACAAATTTGTGGATAATTTTAATAAACATTTTCGCTGGTTGCCAAACTTTGATACCAAAATTAATTCAAACGAAAAACATCTTTGAAATCAACAACAAAATTTGTTTAATATGAAGGTAAAATAGGGTTTATACACAATGGCGCTCCAAAATTTTATTGAAATCAATTACCAATTCAGGTAATTTCTACAACATAATCGGTTTGTGTCAATAAAATTAATGTTTGTTTTGAACATAAATTTTGATTAAAATCCAAATAGAAATATATAACACAGAGAACAGACATCCATGATCGAACAAAAATATTTAAAAAACGTGTGTAAACATTTGAATTAATATACGAAAAACACTAGCGCCGCCACACCAACCTATCCCAACTATCCGTCAAATCGATTCCGGAACCGGTTCGAAATCCTGGATGGATTCAGCGTGGAATCTAGCTCAAAGAAAACAACCGATTCCGACTCTATCGGTTGACACATTTGAGCTGGAATTCATGCTGGAAGTCCGAATCGGTTCCGGACTAGTTTGACTGGGTAGAGGAATAACCGCTGTCAATTCTGTCGAACTCAGCTACAAAAAAACATGACGACAGTAGCGCACCTGGTTTAGATATCCAAACTACCTTCGAAACCGTTAGAGATTTTACACAAGTTGAATGCTGAAGATGGACGTCTGTTCTCTGTGTATATAATAACTTCAACAAATTAAATGTTTTCAAGCTATCATATTCTAGTTTGAAACAACCGTTCTTCAGGTTTGAAATTCAACAAAATACTTTTTTGTTTTAAACAAGCTTCATTTTTCTGTGTGTTGCAAGTGCATCATGTTGGAAGTAGCGCATCGGTATGCAAATGCCCTCTACTTTCGGTGATGGATTTGCATGAAGATATAACATTTATCGCTAGTTGGTTTTCTGTTTTCAAATGCAACGATAATATTAAACAAACAAGTAAAAAATCGTGATGTTCTTTCGGAACGGAATAGTAACATATGAGCGGCCTTGTATAACGATTTTTGCATAATCTGCATTGAACTTCGTTGATTGAATCGTCGACAATGCGGTACACATGATTGTGTATTTGTAATTTTTCTGGGCACTAGTAAAAGTATAAAAGAACCCTTGCCTACCTCTATAATCTGGAAAACTTGTCGTCGCTTCTACATCCAGTAGTTTTGAGATGGTTACGCTCAGTTTTGCTTCACCGCAAAGAAGCGCAAAAATAAACTGCCTATTGTTTGTGGCACTAAAACTGGATTCTAATCGCACTGCGCACTTACTACTCTTCGATTTAATTCTTCTCATAGACTGGTTAGTTCGACTGGTCTGTCTATGAAAGTACCATCTCTATCACTTGAAATACATGTGTTTTGACAGCTCGCAGTTTTCAGTAGCAGTTTGATCACTCGCACTTTGAAAGTGCGGAGTCCAGGTTGGTGGGGAGTGCGCAATACTGTTTTTTTTGTTTGCTGTGTCGTTTGACGTCTAAGACTGTTTATATGATCCATCTCGACGCAATGTACTGGATACTAAGGTGTGGCAATGCTGTATTGCTCTCTCGCTCAATTTCTGTAACTTTATTACGTAATAGAGTTCAACTCCATATATTTTCCATATATCTGTTGCCCACGTGCTTTACAGAGATCGAGCGAGAGAGCACCCAGTTAAACTCATTCCGGAACCGGTTCGTATTTCTAAATGGAGTCATTATGGATTCCAAATCAAATGCAACAACCAATTCCGAATCAGAATCGGTTGTTGCATTTGATTTGGAATCCATAATGACTCCATTCAGGATTCCGAATGGTTTGACCGGCCAATAGCTTTGCCACACTTTAGTATCAACCTCATTGATCTCGACGCAGGTTGTTTTGATTCAATGTACTGGATACTAAGGTGTGGCAATGCTCTCGCTTAATTTCTGTAACTTTATTACGTAATAAAGTTCAACTCCATATATTTTCCATATATCTGCTGCTCACGTGCTTTACAGAGATCGAGCGAGAGAGAAATAGCTTTGCCACACCTTAGTATCAACCTCATTGATTTTGATTGATGAAAGTCGGTTCGCGTGCCCACTTTGTGTGCAGGACGGACTTTACTGTTGTCTGTTTTGGTTTTCAAATTGATCGTTTTGCTCAAATTTGTATTTTTGTTTTTCTTACAAAGTTTGTTAATTGTTTTAGTTCTGTTTCTACGTTTTCTTGTAGGATGTTTTTGAGTGGTTTGAAGTATTCTAGGACGTGAAAATCAACTCTTTGAACGTTGTATTTTGAACATTCGTATAGTAGGTGCTGCAAATTCTCTTGAACTTCACAGATTTCGCAGAGGTCGTCTATCTCCCAATGCCATCGGTATAACCGTTCCTTGGTGAGCGTATGTACTGAACGAATCCTATTCAGTATTCTCTTTTCGTCTGTGTTAAGATCAAGTTTGTGACACCAAATCTTTTTTCCACGCTTGTTCATGTATAAGAAGTGAGTTGTGCCTCTTTCTCCTGAGATGTTTTGGTATTCCGTGGTCCAGGCGCTCCATACTTCTTTTTCCGCTAGTTTTATCGCGTCTCCCAGGGTAAGTGAATTGAACTCGTTTTGTTCTCCTCTTCCTGCCTTTACTGCTTCCAGATCCGCACGTTCATTTCCTATAATACTGCAATGGCTAGGAATCCACTGGATTTGAATATCTCGCGCATCGGCTGCTTTTAACGTTTTCCAGATGGTCCAGGCCAGGTAGTTTTCCTTCAGTAATGCATTGTTGAGTAACGTTTGGCACGCCCCCGCAGAGTCAGTCGTTGTCACCGCTTTTTCGTACCTTTTTCTCATTATCATTTTTACTGCGTTTAGAATACCAAGTAGTTCCGTGTTAGTGATCGAGAAGTTTTCGTTTATTTTAAAGCTCTCTACTTCGTGGTCCGTTGCATCGTATGTTGCTGCTGCTGTTCCTTGGACTGACTTCGATATGTCGGTGTAGATGATGCTGTAACCTTCAAATTTTTCCTTCTTTATCTCGAGAAACTTTTTTTCCCAGAATTTCCGATCGTAATCTGTTTTAGACTTTTGACCTTCGAAGAGTTTAATATTTATTTTGTTTTTTAGCTTTGCATTTGCGACGCTGAGTTCTTTTTCCAGCTGGTGATCCTTGGGCTGTAATTGGCAGACATAATTGTGTTTAATAGCCGTTCTGGTCAGAAATGAGCCGTTGTCTGTTCCAGCGTTGATCGCTTTCTCGATGAAAGGTTGGAGTTGATTACGATGGAAGCTGGATTTCAGAATTTCCTTGAGCGAGAGTAGTTTAATCCTGACTTTGAGTGGCAGCTGACCTGTTTCTGCCTGGATAACGTGTATTGGTGTCGTATTCAGGTACCGCATTGCGCATCGGAGGTAGGCGTTGTGAAGTGTTTGTATCTTCTGTAGGTTGGTTGTAGCTGCAGCCCCGTAGACTTGGGCCCCATATTCGGTTTTACTTCTGATCAGTGCGTTGCCAACTTTTACAAGGGTGTCAGGGCTTGCATTGCTGTTTTTTTCTGCAGAGCAGCTTTATGATGTTGATCTTTGTGCTTCCTTTTCTTTTGACCTCCTCAATGTGTTTTCTGTATGTGAGGGTTCGATCAAGTGTGAAGCCAAGGTACTCATGGGTATTGTTTATCTGCACTTCCTCATGTCCTATTTTGATCTTAAGATGCTCGTACTTTTTATTGCCAAAGACGACCGCTGCGCATTTGCTGACGTTGAGCTCTAGTTTCAGCCTTTTTAGTGTGAAACTACGGGAATATTTTCCCAACACTTTGCTTACCAGAGCGAAGCCGTGGACTTTATATCTCTCCTAATGTTCCTTGGGCTGTGGTCCTGCTTCCGTGGTTGGGTTTTCTTTCTTAGAAGAACGTCTGGAGTTTTCAAACTGAAAACTTGATTTATTCAAAAAATATTTACAAAAGTTATCTTAAAGCTACATGTTGCCCGCGCGATTCATATATCGCTGCGGGAAAATTTGTCCCTTTTAGTCCTTAAGTTTTTCCCTATCTTCCTGAGATACGGTGTAGATTTCCTATGGCCTTAGAAGGGCGCAATTCCTATTTGTTTACTTACATATTTGGCCCTGCCTCTTCAAGACTGACGTATTTAACCACAATACGGATTCCTGCTATTCAATCCTTGTCCAGTCCCGTAAGGGCTCACAAAATATGTGGACGTCGTTCTCTCCTAGGAAGTGGTGCAGTTCTTCTCTTGTCTCCATAGGTCTGATACTCTGTATGTTGTTTTGTAGTACTTTTAGAGTTTTACATTTCACTGCTGCTGTTTCCGGCTGTTCTGATTGGGGACCCTTGATGCCCTGTATTTCTGTTGTTGATCTCCTGAATGTTGTTCGCTATCTCAAGAATGAGCTGATCTCTTTCTATTTCCGTTTTCGTTTCAGTGACCTTCTCCCCAATTTTTATTTGCAGGAGTTTCAGTGGAAGGATCCAGTTTTGAGTTCTTATTTCGGAGATAAAATCTTTGCGCAGCTTGTCGATGAAGCGTTCGAAGTCCGTGTCTCTGCACGGATTGACCGGACATCCACACGTAGGGTTCCCCTGCCCCAATCTATGGTGCAGTGTCGACTTTTTTAGGTGCGACAAATTTGGGTCTGCTTGTGAGTGGGCTCTATCGTTTCTGAGTCGTGTTCTACCTTTCCTGTTCGTTTCATGCTTTGATGCTCCAATCTCTGCGCTTTCAAAATCTGTTGCTTCTTCCAGTCCAGCAAATCGGTTAGACAGCTTCAGGTATCCAGCTTCTGCTACTTTGTACGTCGCCTGTCGGTTTCTCATCACTTCGAGGATTCGTCGTCTTCTTTCCCTTTCTGGACACTCTGGTGTATTTGCTTGGTGGCTATCTCCACAGTTGGCACATTTGGTGGCTTCCCCACAATCTGCCTTTTTGTGCCCTCTGCCGCAAATTTTACATCGGTGCCTGCTGGTGCATTTTTTTGCACTGTGGCCATATCGCCAAGAGTTTTGGCACTGTCTGATGGGAAAGATATACAGCTCGCAACGAAATGGACAGCCATATATTTTGACAGTTCTAGGAATCATCTGTCCTGCCGCGGTAATCCTCAAATTTTCGGTTGCGATCAGCTCTTTGTCCTTTAGTCTTTTCATTCGTTCGACTGCTAAGATTTCTACTTCCGCAGTTGTGAAGTTTAGGAGTTCTTCGTCTCCAAAGCCTTCGGGAACCCCCTTGACGAATAAGAACGTTTTTTTGTCTTTGGTAGGAGAGAAGAGCTTGATGTTGTGAACTGTCAAGTCGAGCGTCTTGAGCTGTTTAGCTGCTTCGGTGTTGAGCGTATTTACTTTAAATCTAAATTTTTCGATCTGCGTTATTTCGCGATAACCTTCAAATTTCCTCGAGACGAGTATTTTTCCCAGCGCAAGTGGGTGCTTGGGAGTTTTTTTTCGATGTTGATAGGTTCCAGGTACACCGGTTCCTGTAGTGGTTCAGCTGTATGCTATTCTATGGGATCTTGGCTTGCCACTGTCGCGTATGTTGGGGTGGAACACGTTGACCCCTCCGATTGTGTTTCTGCTTGCAACTTCTCGTTAGCGTGTTCTGCTTCGTTGCCTGACGGCTCTGTACCGAGTTCGATCGGGTTTGGTTTTACTGAAACGCTGGTTATTTTTTTCTTTTTTTCAATCGTGTTTTTGTCTCCTTAACTTTCACTGTTTGAGATCGTGTTACGGTTTTGCCACTTTTCTGCCCGAATCCGCTCGCGGCTGTAACCTGGCGGGGTCGTTACTCCCAGCACTTATGAGACCCCCCTCTACACTTCTCAGGGAAGGCTTGCGATCGCGAACTATTGCCAAGAAAACACTTGTTTGACCTTCAAGTAAAAACCCACTATATTTCCGGATATCGATGTCACTTTTTTATTCTTCTGTTGGTTGAGCACTTTTCCCACTTTCTTAAACTACTCCTACCTCGGGTGCCGATGGTGGCACTACACCTGCTGTTGTTTCGGGGCCCCTTCTGCTACTGCTGCGTCGCCGTCGTGCTCAGTGGTGTTCACAGTTTCCGTCGTAGCTCGCAGGGCGGCCACGGAATCTACGTTGGTTGTTAACGGCGTCTCGTTGCCTGCAGAAGGACCTTGGTAACCCTACTGTGCTGGCCTGAATGTGTTAACGTATCCAAGCAACTTTTAGGAGGCCGATAGGAATGGCGTCGGCCTTGACTCCGCGATGGCGGTCGCAACTATATCGCGCTTTTATGTTGGTTGCCGGGTCGGGAAACTCCGGCGGTCTAGCATGCTCTGGAGGTTTCCTAGGGTAAAACCGAAGGGTCCTGGTTGTCTTCTCCTTATTCGCTTCCTCTTTCGTCACTTAAATGTAATCACTGCTCAAAACTTTATCTTCCACTTCAACTTTTCGCACCGCTTTGCTAGGTGGTTACCAGGCTAATGGCGTTTTTTAGTCCTGGTCGTTCACCTCGAACCTCGACCGTTGACCCCTCAGTCGTCCACATATTCCGCCCCATTCTGTCCTTATAGTTGTATGGTTATCGCCACCCTCCACGGCCGCCTACTTCCTTCGATATGCGCTACCAGTGGTGGGTGGTGGAAACTGCTGGATGTGATGGATGGCTGCGTGCTATGTGGGTGTTGGGTGGGCTGCTTACTGTTAGATCTTACATTTATTTTCTTGACACTCACTATACACAAATAAACACAAAAATTACGAAACGCGAAAATCTCAACAGTCTTGGACGAAACTAAACCACTTGTTACACGGCGCTCGAATCGACGATTCGAGCATCACCAGAGCTGCCATTTATACAGATTTATCTGTATTATACAGATTTGTAAGGGCAGAAACAGACTTGATACAGAATACAGATGTTCAATACACAATACAAATTAACACAGATTTTAGGATTTTCAATTGGCGGACCCTTTCTGAAACCATTTTCATTAACTTTGGCCGTTTCTTCAATAAATAATTGTCAAACGAACCATAACATTTTAAAAAATTTAAAACTTGAGTTGGGAAATGTACAGATTACTTTAAAGTACACAATTTAAATTCCGGTTTAATGCTTGAATTTATAGTAGACAATACTTGAGGCCTGGGAGGGAGAAACAGACACTACGCACGAAGTGTAAATAATAGCACTTGTCAAGAAGCAAGAAAACTTTCGACAGCCAAAATCAATCAAGGTGGGCGACGCATAAATGAGCAAATTTCTTTTTGCGTGTCATTGATGCAAGCGTGTTACCGGCACATGACTTCAATCGTGTGATGGAAAGGAGCTTGGGACAGTATAAAATCAGTGAAAGTTTTTTTTTCCGGGTGCTTAACATTGATTTGAAGATAAAGTCAGACGACAGTTTGCTTCCAGTACTTGGGTGAAAAGGGACAAATTTCGGAACGATGTGTCTAATGTTCTATTTTTGAAATAGGATTTTTGTGCCGTTCTTCTCCTTCATTCTACCACGGTTTCCTAAAAAATTTCTTACACTGATTATTAAAAACCCATACAATATTAAATTCAATCTGAAAAATAGAATTTAATTTTATAAAAATTTAACTAACAGAATCCTTGAATAAGAAAACTCGCCGGTAGAGGCATGTTTATCTGATTTGTGAAATGTTGACCAATGCATAGGTATTTGATAGGTAGATAGGTACGGCTGCAGCCTTGAAACGTAGATATCGACATAATGAAATAACCGAAAAAACCTTTGATATAACATGTTTTCGTTTTTATATTTGCCCTTTATTTACTACTGAAAAATATTGCCAGCCTAAATAAAGTACAGAAAACTGGTTCCACCTTTCTTTTTACATCATCCAACAATTTTAACCGTCGAACTGTCAAATTTAGCCAAGGTTATTTTGCAAATAACTTTCGAAATGTAAGATTTTAACTAATAGATAGAAATGGATTTTTTTCATGATTCGGATCATCAGATTAAGCTGCATGAGCACCCGAACATTAAAAATATTATGTCGATGTCAAAATTCATATCGAAGCAACTTGCCATTTTTTTTCGAAACTTTGTTTATATTTATTAGCATGCATCTAAGCCTACGTTGATGATTTTCATTTTCTCAGTATACTCTCAAAAGAAACTTTAAACTGGATAGGGTTGCCACCCCTCCGGGTTTGACCCGGAGACTCCGGTTTTCGGAAGCGATCTCCGGGTCTCCGGGTTTTACATCAATTTCTCCGGGTTTGGTGGGAAGAAGCATAGGTTAAATTTTTTGGAATTAATTGATTCTTTACAAAATATTTAAAAAGTCTAAATAAACTATTACTCTGGTTCAGATTTATTTTCCCCTACTAACCCTTTGTTTCAAGGTGGTGCAGTGTTCACCAAATATTGCTAATTTCTTTCACAAAGCAATGAAAATGAAAAACAAATAAAATTTACTACAAATTAACCTTCCGGAAGTCGCGCTAGTGCACGCTGCTCTGAAAATCTAGCGAAATCGTCTTAGGGGACCAGCGGCTGCTCGTTCGGTAAGCCATATGCGCGACGGAAAGTAATATTTCGCTATGTGCTACAATTGAAATGTTACATTCCACTAAGTCGCTCAAAATGGTGTAAAAAAGTTATTTTACTGCAATTTTACCAAATCATTTCACTCTTAGTGGTGCTTATCACCAGCTGCACTAAGGTCTGGCAGATTTGTTCTAATCCAACTGACTAGGTCAACATCAAACGAGTTCTTGCGGTGTTGTTGCTACTCCAGCAGCGATCCTTAACTGGGCTAGGGAGGTGAGTTTTGCCCCTTTGCTGCGAAATTAAAATTTGTTGGTGACGAATAACCGACACCACATAGTGTGATGTCGCAGCTCTGCCTCCTTTGCTCTTCTTCTTCTGTTAGTTGTGGAGGAGAGCAATGCTCGTTCGACCTCCACAGTGAGAGTAGCTGGTGCTTTTGTATTCTTGGCACTTAGTCAGGTAAGTGAAATACTACACCACATTAAACCGATAAAACCGTCCTCAAGCGTGAAAAATTTGTAGTTTTACTTTAACGTGGTAATAAAAAGCGATTAAAGTGCTCTAAAATGCCTAGCAATCGCTTTGATTCCAATTTCTGTCTCGTTCCACTCAAAATCCACCCCCCCCCTCAGATCAGTGAAAATCTCCGGGTTAAAGCCTCTCAAGAGGTGGCAACCCTAAAACTGGAGAACCGTCAAATCTGACTAGTAAGACCTCACTCATTCTAAAATTGTTAAATAAGACACAAATTTTTAAAACATTCTTCGCACGATTTACACCATTATTATTTGTTTTTACTGTAGATATGAAAATAGCTTTTATCACATGTTTTAAATAGAAAGATGATATAAATTATTTTAAACCAAAAAGGATTTTTGAATTACCAAAAAACGTGCACGTCACAGCATATTTTTTGATTCTATATTCCCATTTCTTGGAGTAGAGTACATTTACAGCGTCGTCTCATTTCCATAACTGGTTTCATAACAAGCATAAAATATATTTTAGGCGTAGTTCATTGAGCTTGTAGGCGACGATACAGATAAATTACATAATTCAAACACCATAAAGACTTATTAAGATTTATAAAGATTCAAGAGAAAAAGACGCTTTTGTTGAATCCCCCTCCAGTTGTTTTTTATAGTGACCATTACCTCTTTATGTTCATAAACTGTCGTTCTGTCTGGTATTTTGATTAATTCATTAAAATGTAAATATTATTTGAAATTTTCATATAAAATTAGCGTTTATTTTACATTATAGCAAGATCGCAATACTGTCTTAAAACGATGCTCGAAACTTTTGAACGCATCTAAATTCTTATTCATCATTGAATACATAGAAATACAATTTATTTGATAATGGCAGCACGGATTACCGAAAAACTCATTTGGCTAATTTGAAAATGGCAGTAAAATCACAGAAAAACTAATAATATTTACTGCTACACCCAATCTAGACAAAAAATCAAGGAAACTCATCGTTCGGAAACATTTTAAAGCAAGCATATGATAACAATACTCTTATTTCCTTGATGAACACTTTTTTGTGGCTCGGAGTGACAGTTTCGTTCTGGCTGACTATGACATTCACATTTATTGAGTCTTTTTCTCTCTCCCAGCTTGAGGCTTATAAATGGGATTCAATTATCAAAATTCTTTTTCTTCATTCAATACAGACAAAAACAGATTTTTTCCCGGTCAAAAAAAATGCGGACGAACATGGTCAGGCGATTTAAACAGTTTGACGTTTAACTCAACTCGCCTGTGCAAATTGCCCCTAGGAACAAATGCAATTTGCGAATGCGATTTAAAGGCAATTTCAACGCGTAGACAAATTTTCTGGCGGCTGAAAAGGATTTGGTTGTTTTTGCGTTTTTCAAACATGGCGGTTCATGTTTGGCTTAAGCTTAAAATAGTTTTTTAAACGATTGGCGTGTTCTCGCTTGTATTTTGTTTGTCTAGTGCACTTCATTTAGCCAACGAATGTGGGAAATTGTGGAATCGTGTGTGAATATAGTGGAACAAGATATTTGACCTAAACTCTTAATAAAAATCAGATTGTGGTAAGTTTTGGTGTGCAATGCCAATTTCACCATTGATTCTTCCTATAGTTTGGTGGTGATTACCTAGTGTAGTGATAAGTTTATGTGAGTAGAAAATGAATCCGAAAATAAGTAATATTTGTAATTTTCATATTAGGCAATTAAGGGCGATTAAATGGCGCGTTCCCTGGGCGATTTGGGGGCGATTTAAGGCCGGGTAGAGCGGCTAAAAATGACGGCGGCAAATCGCCCAAATGTTGCATTTGAAATAGCCCCCTAATTGCCAGAAATTTGCTGGCAAATTGAAGGGTAATTAGCGCATCCGAGTTGGCAAATAGCCCCCCGTTAACCAGCAACTTGCCCTTTTTGACTGGGTTGTAACGAAGATACAGATTTTCAAAAAAAAGATGGGTGGGTAATGTCAGAGACATAACCGGAATGAAGTAGAATACACTTTGAATTATTTATATGAATATGTAGGTAAACAATGGGATTTTCCGGAAAAGGAAAGACTTCTAATTAATTCTTCATTAAAATAATGGTGGTCCTGAAAAGGACCGTCTATGTTCGCTTTGGCGAATGATGCGCTGGATTCGATTCTCGTTGGATGCTGTTGACTTCTGCTCTCTATTTCCGGATTGAACTGTTGTCCATGGGTGCGATACTGACATGATTGGTGTAGCTGTAGCGTTATAAACCGTTTATGATCTCTTTCTGCATCGTATATTGAAAATGTTAAATTGCTGGATCAATTAAAGAGAGATGGCGTTTGGTGACGGGTTTCTTACAATAATATTGTATTGCGTCTATTACCTGCCTTCATCTTCAGGGCAAAACACACTAACAATATTATCTTTGTCAAGTTGATTTGAACATTTGAACGGAAAACGCAACGCACTGATCTACATCAGACGGTTCCCGCACACATCACTGGCAGACTGAGCAATGAATCAATTGCTCAGTCTGCGTGATGTTAGCGGGGACCGTCTGAGGTAGATCAGTACGTTGCGTTACAGGGCAAATACTCATGGGTTCAAATACCACATAGTCCCTTAAAAAGACCTTAAACATGGTCCGTGCCAAAATTCACAACCATCCAGACACCATAAAATGGTCTCGATAACCCATAAATACACCAACATATGGTATTTTATATGGGATCTACCGGACCATGGTGATGGTGTTTTCATGGGTTGAACCCATTTCAAACACCCATGTCAAACCCCATGAGCATGGGTGTATTATGGGCTTTTCGTATGCTCGGGTTTTCAGTTTAAATGCTCAAACCAACATGACAAAGATAATATTGTTAGTGCTTTTTGCCTAGAAGATGAAGGCATAGACCTTCGAAACGCAAGTGATAGACGCAATAAAATATTATTGTAATAAACCCGTGACCAGACGCCATCTCTCATTACTGAAAACAAAGTGATCATCTTTCTAATGGATCAATTAAAGAAAGTATGGGCCTGTGATATGAAGAGTACGAAATATATCTTCGGCTTTCTTCATTGCAGTTTTTGACAAATACTAGATCAATGCATGTACCTCCAAGTGTAGTAGTTTGTGAAGGATCAGTGATAAGACGAAGCTTAAGGCATTCATTCATGAAATGAATAAATTTCATGTTTTCCTGCTTTGAAATGTCTATGTTAAAATCTCCTGAAACAACCATCGGGATATTTTTCCGAGCGTAAGGAAATAAATTACGTGTAACGAAAAATTGCTTTTCTTTAAATGTTGTATCTGGCGAAATGTATACAACAACCAGTAACGTTTTAATACCTTTTAACATAACTTCTGTTGCACAAATATCACCGTTATTATCCTCCAGAGACAAATTCGCGTCATGCTCTTCACTGACTTGTTCAATTTTATCAACAATAGCCATAGTAGATGCAGTGGTCCTTTGATAAATTGCAACACCACCAGCTCTAGAATTGGGACGCTTATATTCGGCGATACAACTATAACCGTTTATATTCACAGCAGAACAATTGTTCAACCAAGTCTCACTGAGGGCTAAAATGTCGACTTTGGTTAGTAAATTGTCAGTTGTAATATCTGAGAAATGAGCATTCAAACTTTGGACGTTAAAACTTATCAAGCTGCAACTATGATCTATCGCTCCAACAAAATTCAGTAATTCACTGTTAATAGTTGGCAGTTGATGATTTGACAGGCGTACTAGCTCTGTTCTCAATTCAGTCATTCGGGGCGATTACTACCCTTAGAGTGATGAAATTTGAAATTATTTTTCGAGTTAGTTAAATACAGTCCATCCATTGATGTGACTCGTGATAATCCTACATATACTAATTGTTGTTCTAAACATTTATCGTAATCAAACACAATTTCAGAAAAGGTACCTCCTTGTGATTTGTGTACTGTGAGTGCACACGCACTAACGAGCGGGAATTGAATCCGTTTACAAGTGATGCTGCCAAGCTTTATACTGGCTGATCGTTTTGTTACAGAAACCCAATCAAATTTCAAGTGACCTGGTTTGGAATATACCAAAGGTCTAGATTTAATTCTCAAAGCGGTACCGATAACATCACTTTCGAATTTCATCCAAAGTCGGTTAATACGTTCACTGGAATCATCTTCACAGTGTTCGATATATTTGAGTTCCCCTATGGCACCATTAACCATACCATCTTCAACGTCAATGTTGGTAGTGATCATATAGGGCATGCCGAGTGTTAATCGCAATAAGTAAGGTAAACCACCTGTCTCCACAACGCTCATTTTATGTAGTTTAACCCTAGCACTAGCTAGTTGTTCCGTATTTCTGTAGCCTGTGAAAATATCTTCGACAGTAAAATCAAGTCCCTCACGATCACGCAATGTTCCAGTATTATACCTCTCCACATCCATATTACGATGGAAGAGGCGTATTGCATTAGGAACATTTTGTCTACACCACTCGGCTGTTCGGAATCGACTCTCGATCCATTCAGTTTCTGAAGTAGTAAGTGCCTCGCCATCACCAATTTTTGTAAGAATGGATGAAAATTCCACATCAGACTGTCTCATAACTTGCACTAACTGGAAGAAATTCAGAGATTGCCAAAGTATAGGTCCGCAAATGGAGTTCCTACAAGGCTTGTAAACTGGACGCGCATTGACAGGTGGCAACTGACGAAGATCACCACAGAATATAAGATGAATTCCGCCAAATGCTTCATCATAGTTTCCAGTAATGTCTTGCAAACGTGTATGTATGATATTAAGTATATCTGCATCTATCATACTTACTTCGTCGATAATGATCGCTTTAACACCTGTAAAAGCATTTCGATAAAGTTGGAGTGTTTCAAATCCAAGTTTAGAATTATTTCTGCGCGCCATTGTAAAACGGAACGTGGAATGAACTGTAGTACCACCACTAGCGACAGCTGCTTTTCCCGTTGAAGCGCAAGCAACATATGCATTTTTCAACGAATTATGTGCTTGACTGAAGCGATTGTATGTCGCCATAAGTATTCGAAGAGTGAAGGTTTTACCACATCCTGCAGGACCAGTGAAAAATATCTGCAAAGGTGTGTTTGTTCCGTCAAAACTGTGCAATATATTTATTAAATGTAGAATCAAGTTTCGTTGTTCGACATTTGTTGTCCTGCCCATAGCACAATAATCTTGCTTGCTCATGACATTAGTACGTTTTTTAACAACCGCTGCCAAAGCACAAGTAGGCAACTGTTCGATATCGTCATCGTTGGGCTCCATTGTAATGGCCCTTTCGAATTCGTTATGTTTGTCGTTGATTGCCTTTTGTAGATTGTCGGTTTCACTCTCTTCGGTTATACGAAGGTATTCTTCGACGATTTGTTCGAGATTAATGTTACAATCATATTGTTTCAACTTATTCAATATGAAAGTCTCATTTTGATCATACAAATCAATGAATTTGTTACAATCAAGAATGTCGCAAGCCTCATTCCGGAATGGTAGAAATAGAAGTACCATTTCGCGCTTGTAATCATTTAACTCTGTTATTTTATATTTTCTCCACCGGATTACTCGGGGAGTACTTCGTTGCTTGTACGTGTTACTACTACTTTTATCTTTCGTGTAACACGCTACGAAATCGGCCAAACAAATAATTTCTAGACCATCGCGCTTCTCATATTTCTGGATTATGTTTAGCGTCCACACATCGGTCGAATCATCATCGATGCCTTCCTCGTCCATTTGTTTTGTATGTTTTCTAGATTTTATTCGCTCGTGTGGCCACATTGTTGGTATAAATTCAACTTTTCTGCTGGCTTCTGGCATTGGTTGTCGTAGTAAATACCAAGCAGCTTCTTGGGCACACATTTCTACTGAATTCAGCATTTTGATACTGACTTTTTTCAGTAGTGCAGCGCAATCTTGATCAGGATATTCATCTTGTAGCTTGATCAATTCATGATGCAAGTTACTAATACCTCTGTTTGTTTTGTTGACATATTCAACAACATACGCAGCACATGAATATTCGTCCACAATAAATTGAAGATCCATGTTCGATAGTAATTTATTAGCAACCCTGGATTATATGGATTGGTCCATAGTTCTTCCATTGTGCGTTTTAAGAGAACGATGGGTCTTTTTGAAGAGGCACGAATAACATCTAAATAGTTATCGTACGAACAATTACAGTCGGAGAGATACTCATCCAGTGTTGTGTACACTTTTGAGTTCAAATTTTCGCGCATTTGCCCTGCTTTTATTAACAATTGGCTACGGTTCGAATTATCTGATGCCATAGGCAACAAAATTCTAGTTTGATCCATAGGCCAGTAAGGGATGTTGAATCAGCATTGCTTCTCGTTCCGCTTGTAACAAATAAATGTATACTTATGGATCTGATTGCTATTAGCACTAACGGAACAAAGAAAATTTATTAACTCCACTGTAGCAGGCATGTCCTCTGAAATTGTTTCATGAGGATCATTATTAAGCCAAAGTAATATATGGGCATGGGGACTGCTACGGTGTTGAAACTCTATTCTTTTGAAGTAGTCGACAATATAATACTCGCCAAATGGACTATGTCTTCGAGATGCAAGAATATTCATTAAGGTATCAACGAATCTGTCGAAATAAATGCAACAGGTGACGGGATCCTCATTCACGAGCGTTGTTCGCTGCAGTGCAGTTAGTTGCTCTATTGGATCTGTCAAGTCGATATCATGCTCTTCGGAAAGTTTATGTAATATTAGCAACAAGTTAGGCCATCGAGTTTCACTGGCACTCAATGTCATGAACGTTGTTGGCCTTCCAAGTTGCCGAATCATTGCAAAAACATCATGTTTACGTTGTTGCCAATATTGGACAGAATTTGGGATAGATTTGAGAAACGACAAATTACGCTCAATGCAAGACTCCAAAAGTTTTCTATCCTTCAACATAACACGTGTTATATTTGCAGTACCCATACATTTAAAAGTATTTTGCAAGCCGTCAGAAACGCGAAGACGAAGTATTTTTACGGCCATATAAAGTAAATGTTGTGGCTTTGTACCTCGTCTGTCGCGACGCCTTAGTTCGCTTGTAGCCATCATAAATGGTGTTACATGAACATCTGATTTGAAGGCGCGTGGTTGACCAAAATATATGCCAGGAAACGAAAGTTCCTCCCGAATTCGTCGAATATTATTGACAAAGGTATCCTGTTTTGAGCGGGTGCAATTTCCAAACATTCATCTTCATTCCAAAGAAGCGTTTGTTGCTGCCCAATCAAAAGCTCAAAATCATTAGAAGAATCGATTATTTCCAACTCATTGTCAGGATCAGCCGAGGGGAACGTCACTTCAGAATAATTGTTATATTCCGTTCGATTTGGCATAAATTTTCATTTTTTTCGGAAATTTTAAAAAATTTAAACAATTTTCTATCACATCAAGTATTGCTAAAATATTTGAAAAAAATTCAATAAATTTATCCAATCTCAATCCAATTTTGCTCGAATTCCGATCAATTTGATGTAACTGGCAACTCTGCATGCTCTATTTTCGAAACTTTCAATAATTCTGGCAACAAAATTTATGTTTCTGTTTTGATTTGTTCCTGTAGTTATGCTGCTGGCATTGTTTTGTTTTGATTTTATCGAGCACTGAAACTGTCAAAACGTGAAATTCGAGCAATTCAATTTATTTTTTGTGACACATTTCAAACTATCCTCGGCCATTCCAAACCATTATCAAGTAATGTCGAAAATTCGAATCCATTTTGATCTAAGCAATGCCAATTTTTATAAATCTAATCAGAATTTCAAATTATAAGTTTATTTCATCAACAAATCACGGCGTGTCGTTCCCCTCGGGATCAGCTGATACTGACGATAAGTGGTCGAGACCATTTAACTGGTCCTTACCAATAACTATTCCATAACGACGATATAATGGAGTATCCGCAAGATGCTTAAGCCACTCCATCACTGTATTCTTCTTTATAAACCCATTCAAATAAGAAGATTTGTGAATTAAATGCTTCTTGATACTAACATTGAATGCATAATCGTCATCAATATTTCGTGGGAGTACGCGGATCATCTCAGGTACATCCACTGGAACATTAATAATTTGACCCAATATTGAGTGACTTCCTGCAGCATGACGTAAGCGGCTTATCTGCATGAAAGGCAATCTTGGAGAAATTAACCTTTCACTTATGGGATCCAGCGGAGGTAAACCCACAGGACGATTGGGATATACAAATCCATTTGTTATAGCTAACTTCGGAACTGCCCCACGTTTCAAACTTCCACGGCAGGTCTGACAAACACTAAAATCTTCTACAGATTCAAATGATCCCAATGTCAGAAGAACATTTTCCTCGGTTCTGCTAATATTTTTCAAATCTGTTTGAAACCATAAACGGTCGCAAACGCTACACGCTTCACCAAAAACATTGTCAGTAAAACGCTTTTTGAACGCTTGATCAGCCCTTGCATAGATATACGTCATATCTATAATGAAACAGTAAAAATAGTTGAGCAACATTTAGTCTTTTTGAAAATCAATATTCAAGTAGATTAGACAAAATATGTGAGTTTGTGGAAAGTTGTTATGAATGATTTCTGAATTTCCTTCTGATTGATACAACCATAACATCGCGACAAGAGTGGACAAGGATTTGAAATGAGATATTGGACGATGCAGAAGCGTGTTACAATCGACAGCGTACAAACATATTCATATCACTCGAATGTTTCGACAAATATTTTTCAAAATTTTATTTGAACAATATAATTCTTTGTTAGTAGAAGATTAAGGGTACACGAATTGTATGAACGCACACAAGTGATGTGAGGGAGCTTGGGAGGTTGTTACTAGCATTTCGAGAAAGTGATAACTATATACTCAACATCTAATTTAAAGCATAATGAAAGGGAGTACAATCGATTTTCGCACTTAATGGTTATTGTTTGTTTACTTAATTGAAGGCTTTAACCTCATGAGTCATTTGCCTTGACACTTAAAGATAAACGGAGCAGTATACGCAAACCAAACTATCAAAATTGATAATTTTCAGCAATATGCGATTATTTGTTATTTATTGTAGATACACATCATTGTTTCCATTCATCAGAATAATATTAAATAACAGTAATGTTTTGATTATATCACGCTTATATATCCATATATGTATTCATATATCAAACAATATAATACAAAATAATATTTATATATATATATATATATATATATATATATATATATATATATATATATATATATATATATATATATATATATATATATATATATATATATATATATATATATATATATATATATATATATATATATATATATATATATATATATATATATATATATATATATATATATATATATATATATATATATATATATATATATATATATATATATATATATATATATATATTATATTACACACTTTATTTTTTCTGCCGAATCTCAGCTTTTTTCGCATCTTTTGCCGAAATCTCAACAGCTGAAGTCTCAGTAAACATTTTTTTGCCTGAGATCACAGTGAAAGTGACGTTTCAAAGCTGATACTCGGTAAATATTTCACCGAAAATCAGCTAACAAATTTCACTTTACTGAGGTATCAGTTTCTAAATTTGCTGTTTACACGGCTGTCCCAACAGTCCCAATTGCCGAGCCGAATTGAGTGTGTATATCATATTGTATTGTATTATATTTTATTATCATATTCCTTATATTCATCGTATTTTGTCTATCTATTTGTTTATGCGCTATATTTTCCACAATTCATTACATATCACATACCCAATATCATATCTATCAGATAAAATATATTCATCATAACCATTATATACAGAATGTTTGCTGTATAAAAACTATATGCCATTGGGTTGGGAGGCAGCATCAGGGTATCATTCAAGTTGCAACTTGGACTAGATGTCGTGGATCGCCAGCTTCTAGTCACAAAATAAGAATGCTCCCATTGATCGCATAATTCTTCGGGATGATGCTGTTGCTGTGAACGTTCTTATCTGACAAGTGGTAATAGGATTGACGCGCCCTTCTCTCACAAACCATCAGGTAATGCCTTAACAAGTATTGGAAATTGAGTTATGCAATTGGCTGATTGATCGTTTCGTTGGAAAGAGATTCTCTGTCCCTTCGGATTGCGCACAAATGACACTGTTTATGGATCCGCCCTATTTTGGTTCATCATACAGCGTTAATGTGAATGCGAGGGGAACGACACGCCGTGATTTGTTGATGAAATAAACTTATAATTTGAAATTCTGATTAGATTTATAAAAATTGGCATTGCTTAGATCAAAATGGATTCGAATTTTCGACATTACTTGATAATGGTTTGGAATGGCCGAGGATAGTTTGAAATGTGTCACAAAAAATAAATTGAATTGCTCGAATTTCACGTTTTGACAGTTTCAGTGCTCGATAAAATCAAAACAAAACAATGCCAGCAGCATAACTACAGGAACAAATCAAAACAGAAACATAAATTTTGTTGCCAGAATTATTGAAAGTTTCGAAAATAGAGCATGCAGAGTTGCCAGTTACATCAAATTGATCGGAATTCGAGCAAAATTGGATTGAGATTGGATAAATTTATTGAATTTTTTTCAAATATTTTAGCAATACTTGATGTGATAGAAAATTGTTTAAATTTTTTAAAATTTCCGAAAAAAATGAAAATTTATGCCAAATCGAACGGAATATAACAATTATTCTGAAGTGACGTTCCCCTCGTGTGAATGTTGGTTGATAACTTAATTTTATCTGTGCTGTTAAAAGCATCTTCAGCCAGCGGAGTATTCCATGCACTGATCCTGGGTTCCTATATCATCATAACCACAAATTACATGAACGCACACAGAGTAGCTGTCTAGTTTAGAGACTTTAGTGATAGTGGTCTAATTTTTATGTGTTTTTTTGCCAAAAGGGTTTATTTTAACCTAAATAAACCGAATCAGAGAGCGGAAATGTGAAATTTTTAACCAAAGTTTGACAAACTGTAAAAATAAAATAACACTTTACAATGACAGTGCTTTAACAAGTGAGCATATGCAGCCGAGCTATAGTGATGAGGCTTGGCCGCATATCCGAGGCCAAGGACACATCGATTTCTGGTGTATTGTTCGATTTCGCTGCCGCTCAGTCGGCTTTAAACTAACTATAGCCCCTATGTTCGAGTATACCTGGCAAACGAGAGGATCACAGCTTAGCTTATAGCTCCGGCGACGGGTTGATCAACTCCTCGTCCAACGGAACCTCAGCGGCTTTGTGCCACTTTGGATCCTTGCTCTCGGATATACGGCTAAACCGCATCACATTAGCTTCGCTGCTTAAGCTCACTTGTTAAAGCACTGTCATTGTTATGAGTGTTATAAGGCGCACCTTAATTTTTCAGTTTATCAAATACACACTGTTGGCAAAAACTGCATTAAAATTGGACCTCTGAACTAAACAATTACCTATGCAAACACCGGAAACAATACAATAAAGCAAGCTATGGAAATAATATCACTTTAAAACACCACAGCAGTTTCAACCATCAGCAACCAGCGAGATATTGTAACAAACATAAACAGGACATTGAATTTGTAAGTAGGGGTTTGCCCGCTACTCGGGTTCTTATTTGCCCGGCGTACCCTTCGTTTCAGGGCGGCCTAGGTGCCTCTACAGAATTTCGGATTTTCGTAACACAACAAACTAACGGAATACCAACAAATAAATTTAATTTTACCGTGTTCATTTTCCACTGTCACTCTCCTCCACTGTCCGTTTAACTGCTGCTGCTACTGGCGGGTTCCCTCCGGCCGGGACAACAATGGCCGTGTATTTGGACTGTTTCCGTCGGCTGCTCCGGCAGCGGTCCTTTTCGATTAGCTAGGGAGGTGAGCAAGGCTCTTTTGTTGGAACCTCCCAAGCGACAGGGCGACTAATCGCCGGGTCCACTCACTCCCCGTGAATGACCCTGGTAGATACCGCAGTAAACTACCTCAGGTGGATCCGTAGTCCTACCTGCTTCGCCCTCCTTTGCGATTAACTGTGGAGGAGAGCAATGCTCGTTCGGCTGATCCTCCACAGTGAGGGCGGCGTGGTATCACTGGGTCCTTTGTAGTTAGCCGGGGGAAGCGAGTGGCTCCTTTGCAATTAGCTTCCCTTCTCCGGCGACCCAAAACCACAAACTTACGCGCCCGAACCACGGGCCGGCACTTTTCGACGGGAATCTACCGTCGCACACGCGCACTAAACTTTTCGTTACGGTGGCGGGAAACTGTCCCGAGAAAAAACAATCTTCTGGACGTCTGATCACTACCGTGGTTCGTCGCTTTCTCCTCTTTTACGATGGCCGCCTTCCGCACTCGACCACAACAAACAAGATCCAAAAAAACGCACCGCCGCATAGCTGTCATCGCTATAGCATAGCATAGTCAGACCACTTTTGCAGCGAAAGGAGAGCGGTAACCTAACTAAACCCTATGCTATTTATTTACAAATACACAACAAAAATTACTACACCTATCTGGACTAATAACAACGTTCATGGACTATTATTTAAACGAAATTTACGTCAAAAACATGAACGAGCATAATGAGCAGCGGTGAGTTATGTTGCAATAACAATACACTCTACGGAGAGAGTACGCACAAATAGGTATATTTCCACCCAGTGCTAAATTGTTACCCTGACGGGTTACAATCTCGCCCACACCGGGTGGAAAAAAATTGGCAACTATTTTTTTCTAACCTAACACCTAACACCGATACAATAATAATACGCAATGAATAAATAAATAAATAAACAAAGAAAAACTAACTACACCTAATTATTTCTTCCGCAATTTATCAAAATTCATCAAAAAAAAAATTAAAGGGTTGTGTACAGGACACGACCACGGTGACATTAAAAATATAGCTTTTTTATCTATCACACATATCGACAAACGTTCTTGTTCACTCGCCTGTTTTCATATGTTACAATTTGCTATATACCCTCCCCATTAAAACATAATTTATTGAAGGTCTTTTAACGGTAATCTATTAATTAATCAAGTATCTCACTAGGTGATTGGCATTATTTGGCTGATCCATCTAGTAAAAATAGGCTGGTCTGTCCAGAAAATATATTCAAAAGAAAAGTTCCATATTGAGAGCTGTGATGAGGAAACCCACGCCCGCCAACGGAAATATACAGATTCTCGATAAAATATGAAATTTCATTTTCCATTTAAATTTTCAATAATGTACTAATGAACTTAAGTAAACAATCTTAAGTGTAAGTATTTCTTGATCGATTAGTGGTGGAAAAATGAAATTATTTGATAAATTACATTGTTATGCAACGTTCGCACTACCAGTTAAAACGGGTTTTTATGCTATCTTGGTGACATTTTTCTTGTTGCTAATTATTAAAACGTGTTATAACTCTGTAGTGTAAACATTGTATTATTAAACCAATTCTGCAGCGTTTTATGTTATATAGGTGTTTTATGTGGTAATAGGACTGACATAATTATATCTTCAGTACAGCGGTTTGTTTCATAATTTAAAACAGATTTATTTTAAAATTTAAATTAGTTTCCCCAACGCAATTAGTATTAGTATCCTAAAACGCAATTAGAACTGTGTTTTAAATACATAGGGTAGGACAGATATTCTGACTGGATAAACTGGGAAAACAATTTTAAGTCCAGTAATGCTTAAGACATGGCTTGAATTTGAATCGAAAAAGAACACCCGCTTCAACTGCTGCTGGGACGGTAAGTTCTGTTTTAAAATTTTCCGTTGTGTGCAGTACGAAACAAAAGTGTTTGAAATTAGAAAACAAAAAGTTCTGCTGGGAATGTGATTGTTTCCGATGCAATTACACTCAGATTTTTCACGCAGGGGATACAGGCCGTGTAAATGAAAACCGCGTAAATTTAAAAAAAACGCGTTAATGAAAACCGCGTAAATTTCAAAATCCGCGTAAAGAAACCTGTGTGTACTCTCCTATATAAAATACTACGCTGCTGAACAGTGCAATAACTACAGAAGCACGTTGTCAGATGCCTTACTGATAAAAAACATATAACCGAAATATGAAACATGAAAACCAATTGGCTCTTTACCCTACGCAGCTACAAAGCGCCGTAAACATGGATTAACAAGTTACAACGCACACGCATGCATAAAAATAAATATATTTTTTTCAAACGCAACACTCTTAAGCAGCACACACCGTATTGAATTAAATCCAAACCACCCCACCCACCCACTTTGCAAATCATTCTGTGACACCATGCTGGTACCCGACAAATCCGCACACGGCCACCGCTGCCGAAAATGCATAGCGTCTACCGCTTATTGTAGTGCCCAGACGCTGCAGCCATGATCTTACCCGTTCGACATAAGAACAAAAACTGATTCAAACGGGTACGCGTCACCTCTATTTATAAACTAACCGTATATGGTTTAGTCACTTAGGTGCGAGTGTGTGCAAATGCCAACGTTACCGAAAATCGATAGCGCTTATTGCATCGCCCGGAGACGACGTTGCTCGTGTGGGATAAGAGCAACAACTGATTTAAACGGACATGCGTTGCTTCTATTTATGACTTTTCGTGTTTCATTGAGCAACTAAGCTGCCCTCTTTTGACGGCTGTGTCTGAGAAATCTGCCTCACGAATAGTATTTTTCCCGTTTTTCGTGAACTTTTTAATTTTATCAATTTCCAAAAGTCTACTTTTATTGGGGAGATATTAAATTATTACCAATATTTAAGTTAGGTGTTTCTGAATCGGTTGGTGTATGAATGATTAAAATCCATCTAGTAATATCGGAGTTATAAGCGTGCAAACCTTACATAGTTTCGTTACATGGGAGATAGTTTAGATTTTAGAATGACACCCAGCCCCAGATAGTGGAGTAAGACATTTTTAATGTCAAAAAATAATCGACCGGATGTCCTCATTGGTGAAAAGTTTGCCTGTGTTTGGCCTGATAATACTGACAGCGTACGCGAAGCGAGAGGTTGTCAGCCATTGTCATTATTCGGTTATGGGTTGAACCCTAAATCCAATCCGAATACAAGATCGGTAACAACTCGAAAATCCCGAAATTCTGGAAGTGGCATTAACAATTTTCAATGTTTCAACTTGCAGGGGAACGGTTGTCGGCATTATATTGTTCTTTTTCATCGACTGTCCAGAAATGTCTTACGTGTTCTTACGATACCAGTACTACACACTTGTGTTGGGGATTCAATCCAAATTCATTCGTACAATCCCATTCATTCATCCTCAATCACTGGCCTGCTCGATCATTCACATTCCGATAAGCACTTCGAATTAACCCCAAAACAATTTTATCTTATCATTCACACATGCATTCATTCACTGTGTCCGATTCCACACTCATACATTCACACATACAAGACCGCTTAACACGTCATCATTTCTCCCACTCGCAGACATTCCGGACAAAATGTTTGTATATTCGTCCCTTTTCGCCTCAAAACGCTTCGTACATGGCAAAAGAAACGTTTGAGAGGGACCAAAGAATGTCTTTCGCATAATTTAAACAGATCAAAATGATTCCCGCTGGAATCAAACGAACCACCCCAGGTTAAACCACAAACCCAAAATTATGCGAAATAAAATTTTATTATTTGATTCGAAATCGAAGACGCGGTATCGTTTTACCCCATTCGCTCTTCCACTCACACTACTCTGATCCAAATCGGGCTACACCTGCATGATGCAGAGCATTGATGCGAACATCGGGGAAACTGTCAAAATTGATGATGATATTTTCATCCATCTGAATGGATGAATGAATCATCCTCAAAATATAAATAAAAATAAAACAGTTCGCGAAATCGGTTCGCAAACTGTTTTTATTATTCCGTTTACGGTCGGTCCCGGAGTAGTGGAACCACTCACGCGAACGAAGTGTCCCCGGCGAAGAGGGGAAAGGTGTTTTTTATATAGTGATTAGTGACCCAAATAAGGAGATATTTTATATAATTTAGTGCACCCGTAGGTGCGAGTGTTCCCCACAGAAAGGGGTTTTTGGAAAATTTTATGTTGTCGAACACGGCAGAAGAATGATGTGCATCCGGCGGTGAAAAGACGGTATGATAGGTTCGTTTTGTTTCTTCCAAACACTGGTACTGGTTTTGTAAGAAAGTTTTGTTTACCGTAACCGTCTCGACCGCCGGAGCAAAGCAAA
The DNA here is from genome assembly GCF_030247195.1 of Topomyia yanbarensis. Classification (NCBI taxonomy): domain Eukaryota; kingdom Metazoa; phylum Arthropoda; class Insecta; order Diptera; family Culicidae; genus Topomyia; species Topomyia yanbarensis. The sequence goes on from NC_080672.1 coordinate 188,258,326, forward strand.
TTAGTGGATAATTTGGTTACCTCACTGCGCGAGTGGGGCGCAAAACATTTTTTTTGTATTTGTTTGCCGAACACGGCAGGTAGTGTATTTAGATGCGTCCGGTGCCCGGGAGAACGGCACGGTATAAGATTAGTGTTTTTTTAAATAGAGTATTCCACCCTACCGTAGTCGTCATCGGGGCCGGAGCATATATTTCGTGCGAGTGTTTGTTTACCACACTGCGTGAGTGTGGCTCTGAAAAATTGCAAGAAGGTGTTGAAGAACCTTCTCGCGGCAGAGTTGGTCTTCCACAATAAAAATAGAGAAGACGGAGAAATGTTTATTGTTTTTTTTATTCGGACCAAAGTCCGTGTTGTTGCCGTCGGGAACTGACGGCTGCTTTTGGAAAACTCCCAAGTGAGTAATCCGTAGAAAAGCATACCGTCAGTCCACAGACGGCACGGAAAAGTTTTTATGCTGGTTTAAGGAGATTTGCTGGCCAAACTCCGAGATTTTTACCTGCTAAATCCTCCAGCTCGTAGGAGGACACACCCTTTTTTGAGACAATTTTTGCCGGTAAGTATTGTGGTCCAAGTTTAGCATTGTAAGACTCGAGTGCATTCGACAACTTCATGTTTCGACGGTACACCATTTGTCCCGTTTCAAAAGGTTTGGAGAACTTTCGATGACGCAAGTTGTACTGATATCGAATGCCCTCGCTTGCCTTTGCCAAATTTTTGACCACAATCTCCCGGATTTTGTCTATCTGTTGGTGTCTTGTTTCTAGGTCACCCTCACCGGAAATCCTGCTGAAGTCATCGGCAGATGCCATTTCACACCCGTGTATAATGAAATGAGGACGAAACCCAGTGGAGGAATGAACGGTAGTATTTAGGATGCGCTCCACATCACTGATGTGGACATCCCAGTTGCGCTGCTCGGTTCGAGCATATGCCCGGATTGCGGTGTTTATCGAGCGATTTGTTCGCTCCACTGGGTTAGCCTGCGAATGATAGCGGGAGTTCAGCCAATGTTTGACGCTGGTTTCTTTTATGAATTGACTGAACTCCTTCGAGGTGAGAGTGGATGCATTGTCGCTCAGCAGAATTTCCGGGCTGCCATGGCGATTGAACCACTGTTCGCGCAGTATCGTACAGAGTGACGTACTAGCGATTTTGCGAACGGGGGTTAACATGACGTACTTGCTGAAGACGTCGAGGACGACAAGCAAGTGTTGATTGCCACGTTTGCTTTTTGGAAGAGGACCAATATAGTCCACAGAAACCATTCGCCATGGTGCATTAGTCGCACGCGACTTACCCATTTCGGGCTGGACTGGGACGAAAGGAGCTTTGATTTCCTTGCACGTCCCACATTCTCGAATAAACTTTCGTACTTCAGATCCCATACGAGGCCAGTAATATCGTAACTGCACTTCGTGGATCGTTTTATCGTATCCCACGTGAAGCAAATTTTCGTGGGTACGTTGAATCAAATCTTGACGGAACTCGGGTGCTGGGACGAGTTTCCAACTGAACCGCGAGTCGCACGGAACAACTTTTGAGTTGACATACTTAAAAAGTTGATCATTTTCTACTTTGAAGTCGGCATAGTCGTCAGGATTTTGGATAACTTTGGACTTCAAGGAACAGTACCAGTCTGAGGTGGACAAAGCGGAAACGGCTGCTACGGCCCGGGATAACGCATCTGGAACGACATTGTCCTTGCCTTTCCGGTGCTCAATAGACATGTCGTAGAGTTGCAATTCTAAACTCCAACGACTCAAACGTGAACTGGTTTTCCATTTAGTCTTCAGTATCCATGTAATCGCTGACGAATCAGTGACCAGTCGAAAATGATAACCTTCCAAGTAACCTCGGAAGTGTTCAACCGCCATTATCACCGCCAGACCTTCCTTCTCAGTTGCATGATAGTTCCTTTGGGGAGTGGTCAGTTTATGCGAAAAGTAAGCAACTACTTTCTCGCCCTCGGGATACTCCTGCACCAGAACAGCAGCGACTGCTACGTCACTAGCGTCTGTCTGAAGGATGAACCCTTTGGAGAAGTCTGGTGGGACTAAAACTGGAGGGGTGACTAGAAGTTCCTTAATTTTAAGGAACGCGAGTTCTGCCTCGGAGTTCCAAACTAAGCTCTTGGTTTTCGTTTTGAGCAGATCGGTCAAGGGAGCAGTGACCTCACTGAACCGATCAATGAAGCGGCGGTAATAACCGCACATACCTAGGAAACGACGAAGTTTCGTCACGGTAACCGGTCTCTCGTAGTCGAGAATCGGCTGAATTTTGTCAGGATTGACCTTCAGTCCGTCCCGATTCAACAAATAACCAAGAAACTTTAGTTCGGGGACTCCAAAACGGGATTTTTCCAAATTGATGGTTAGGTTGGCTCTTGCTAGACAATCGGCGACTGCTTTGAGCAACTGTATGTGATGCTCGAACGTTTCGCTTACCACGATGATGTCATCTAGGTAGACGAAAACGTAAGGTTCCCATTTACCTCGTCCAAGAACCTGGTCCATCAGTCGCGCCAGAGTAGCGGGGCTGTTGACGAGACCAAATGGTAGACGAGTAAATTGGAACATACCCCTGCCGGGAACACTGAAAGCGGTATATTTGCGACTATCCTTGGCCAGGGGTACCTGGAGAAAGGCCTCCTTCAAGTCTATGGTAGACAGGTACTTCGCCTTGGGTAAGCCGCCCAATATTCGCCCAGGGTGGGGCAGAGGGTATGCATCCCGTACAGTACGCTCATTGAGAGGCCTAGCGTCTAGACAAAGGCGGATTGAGTCGTCTGGTTTCGTGACCGCCACAATATTAAGCGACCAATCCGAATCAGACTCCTCGATAATTCCCATAGACCGCCATCGGTCAACCTCTTCCCAGACCTTTGACAGTTTCTTTGGGCTCATGTGATAAGGATATCGGCAAACGGGTGCCGCACCTTGGAATTCATCTTTGATGACAATCCTGTGCTCTGTGAATGAGGTTGGGCTTAGCTTTCCGGGCTCTACTGCCTGGAAACACTTCTTTACTTCTTCTACGCGCGCTAACTGTTCCGAAGTGAGTATCGACTCACGCGGTACTTCATCTTCTTCATCGTCTTCTGATTCCTGACCTGAGTTCAACAGAGCACAGTTTTGTATCTCAGGAGAAATCCCAAAGGCGCGCCAAAAGTCCATACCTAGAATGGAGTTGACGGTCAGATGCTCTACTACAAGAGTGCATAGGACCTTTGTCAAATTTTGAAAAGTATACGGGAGATACGCTTGTCCAATGATTGGTAAGGATTGACCATTTGCAGAACGTAGTTCGAATGGTCGTTCCAACCTTTTCAAGGGACTTTTCGAAAACTTTCGGTATAGCTTTTTAGTTATAATTGTGGCGTTACTACCACTGTCGAGCAAGGCTTTGAAGGATTTGCCGTACACTGCGACAATTGCAAATGGACGGTTATCGAACGGGTCGTCAAGGACGATGGTTTCGACAGACAACGAATTATCATAGTCCTCATCACGAGCCGGTCGAAAACTGTCGTAAATCTGGGGATTAATAATGAGTTGTTGTTTGGAGCGCTGTTTTACTGCCAACTGCGACTTCAATTGGTTCTGATCCCGTTTTTTAGGCAGTAAGGGCAACGAGAAACATCAAATCCTTTAAAACCACACACGATGCAGAAGACCCGATTTGGTTTCCGGCATTCCTCAAATTCATGTCCTTTGTCTCCACAATTGTAGCAGACGCCGAGCACTGGAGGACGATGCTTTTCCACCAAATACTCCAGACACATTATAGGTTTCTGCGGTGGTTCGATCGGTTTTTGATTGTTTCCTTCGAGATTCTTGCCGTCCTGATTCCCTTGCTGTTTCTTTTTCTGGTTGTCAGGAGGCTTGCTTGAATCAAGACCTGCCGGTTTGGCATTCTTGTTCCAAAACGTTTTGGATTTTGCGTTGCCGTTATTCTGTCCACCTCCCTTTTGGTTTTGATTATTTTGTTTTTGTTTGTTTTGTGGTGGATTATCAGAATAAGCAGCAACTTCCCGAGAAGAACCGAAAACTTTCTGATAAATCGGCGTCTTGGAGGCGTCGATCGATTTACCAAGACTCATCAATTCTGAAAGCGTGTTCACTGGCCTGAGAATCAGCATTTGTTTATAATCGGCTTTCAGGTTCCGCTTGAGCACGTCGAGTTTTTCGCTCGGTGCCATTGGAACCACGCATAGCTTGATACCAGGTCAAAGCATTGCCAGTGAACAGATGCATAGCAGAATTGAAAAGTTCTTCTTCGTACATTTGTTCACACGCAGCGTAATTTGCTACGGTGTCCAAAAACTCATTAAGTCCAGTTCCTTCATCAGTTCCAGCATACTTCCGAATCTTCCAATCAGCGACGCGTTGCGGGTTTCGCGAGTAATTCCTGGGGGACACCATCGATCCGTTTCCCGCATTGGTGGATATCGAAAAGTTCGGATAAGATGGTCCCGCCAGCTGTTCGGTCAATTCAGGAACGTAAGGCTGGTTCTGAGTTTGGTACGGGGCTGTGAATCCAGTATTCTGTTTCGGTTTCTCGATAGGAAGTGATGGACATAGATTTTGTTGACCCGAGAATCCTCGCTTCAACACAAATTGATCGGGACTGGGCGCCAGTGTTGGGCGAGAAATCTCTGGTGCATCAAATGAATCGGGTACGTCCATCAAACGCAAATCTTCCAGATCGGTCTGCCGATCCATCTCGGGAGCACTTTCCTTCTGATGTACTAGTGCCCGAAGTTCATTCACGGATTCACGAAGTGAGACAACTTCTTGAACCGTCTTTCTCAAAACTGACGAAATTGTTGTCAGTGAAGCAATCCCGCCCATTAGCGTTTCGGTAGCTTTTGAAAAAGCATCAGACCCCTGAGACGCTAGGGCTTTATTATCGTCGGATTGCTGTCGCAATTGTCGAATCTCGTCCCTCATCTCGCACAAGACACGCAACAGGTCGTCTCCTACGAGCTGTTTGGAAAGAGATCCTTCGTTATCGGAAGGATTGGATCCCTGTGGAATTGCAGGTACGTCTGTACTCAGCAAATCTCCCAAAATTTCTCCATCCTCCCCTTCTTGGTTGTCGGGAGGAAGTGCTGCCTGTTCGTCGCTGAAATGACTGGCATAAACTGCTAGAACTTCCTCCAGCAACCCCGAAATTTCTTGGTTGACCTCCCCTGCCGCATAATTTCGGATAACCTGGAGCCTAGACCCCAAATGAAGCAACCGTGTTCGGTAAATCTCCTTGTTTGGGCACCGGTACTGGAGATCTTCCTTGATTGTTAGTAATTTACCAAGGCAGATCTCCTTTTCTTCACCCACGTCACCCCGGAAATTGCGTACTAATTCCCTCCGAGACGACCGCTCATGCGACAAAATTCCCCGAAGACGCCGCTGCCGCTGGACACCCGAAAGATCCGAATCAGGAGAGATAGAAATGCTTCGAGATAGCAACTCAAAATCCAGCTCATCGAAATGCAAATGAATCGCGCATGAACACACACGCTTGGTTGAATTTCTCCAACGCCATCATAACTTGCGCTATATTGGAAGAAATCACCAAGACACAAAGCATGTAAGTACTGACACGGTATTATTTTCGATTTTTCGCCCACTAACGATTCCCTTAAAATTTCAGGAAATCAAGCTGTTCCAAAAATGTCTCAAACCGGATTGAGAATTCAAGGCGATTGGCCACCGCAACCGAATAATAACAACAACCTTCAAACTACTCGTCCGGCAGACCAAACACAAACAACGCAATCCACAAATTCGGACAAAAAAGAAAATGCAAAAATCAAAAAACAATACCAAAAATGTAAACAAAAAATAATACGACCGCGGAACAATATTGCGGAAGAAACCTCACCACTGTTCTACGAAAATCCTCTATTTAGTAGAAGCACCCCACACTCCGGAAGAAAAAAATATTTTCCAAAATAGGAAAATATTTTTTTCAGTGTGTTTTGCGCTGTGCGCCAAATGTAAGTAGGGGTTTGCCCGCTACTCGGGTTCTTATTTGCCCGGCGTACCCTTCGTTTCAGGGCGGCCTAGGTGCCTCTACAGAATTTCGGATTTTCGTAACACAACAAACTAACGGAATACCAACAAATAAATTTAATTTTACCGTGTTTATTTTCCACTGTCACTCTCCTCCACTGTCCGTTTAACTGCTGCTGCTACTGGCGGGTTCCCTCCGGCCGGGACAACAACGGCCGTGTATTTGGATTGTTTCCGTCGGCTGCTCTGGCAGCGGACCTTTTCGATTAGCTAGGGAGGTGAGCAAGGCTCTTTTGTTGGAACCTCCCAAGCGACAGGGCGACTAATCGCCGGGTCCACTCACTCCCCGTGAATGACCCTGGTAGATACCGCAGTAAACTACCTCAGGTGGATCCGTAGTCCTACCTGCTTCGCCCTCCTTTGCGATTAACTGTGGAGGAGAGCAATGCTCGTTCGGCTGATCCTCCACAGTGAGGGCGGCGTGGTATCACTGGGTCCTTTGTAGTTAGCCGGGGGAAGCGAGTGGCTCCTTTGCAATTAGCTTCCCTTCTCCGGCGACCCAAAACCACAAACTTACGCGCCCGAACCACGGGCCGGCACTTTTCGACGGGAATCTACCGTCGCACACGCGCACTAAACTTTTCGTTACGGTGGCGGGAAACTGTCCCGAGAAAAAACAATCTTCTGGACGTCTGATCACTACCGTGGTTCGTCGCTTTCTCCTCTTTTACGATGGCCGCCTTCCGCACTCGACCACAACAAACAAGCTCCAAAAAAACGCACCGCCGCATAGCTGTCATCGCTATAGCATAGCATAGTCAGACCACTTTTGCAGCGAAAGGAGAGCGGTAACCTAACTAAACCCTATGCTATTTATTTACAAATACACAACAAAAATTACTACACCTATCTGGACTAATAACAACGTTCATGGACTATTATTTAAACGAAATTTACGTCAAAAACATGAACGAGCATAATGAGCAGCGGTGAGTTATGTTGCAATAACAATACACTCTACGGAGAGAGTACGCACAAATAGGTATATTTCCACCCAGTGCTAAATTGTTACCCTGACGGGTTACAAATTCTTCAAAATTTGTCAAATCATTCAATTATAATTTCTATGAATGCATGAATGACAACTGTGAATTCAATGAACGGCAAATAAATAAATAGTACTTACCAGTGTTGCATCCAACCGAGGACTCTTCTCGAATCGTGCTTGGGTCGAGTTCGGACGAACTTCCCGGTTCCACCAAATAGCTTTTCACCACTCGAAGCGGCTCTTCAACCACCTCTGCTCGATGAACGATACGTTGCGGCCCTTCTGCCGTTTTAACTCGCCTCAGAAGGCGACTCGGTTCGTCTGTCTGCATCGCCGAACGCTCCTGCCCCTTGCGGCTTGCCTCGTACTTCGCCTGCATATGCCGGGAACGCGCCATACCACAAGCTTTCTTGCGCATATTATTCAAACTGAACAACTACGTAGCATACTGTTCAATCTTTTATAACTTTCTGCAAATCTGAATAGACCAATCAGCGAACTGCTTTGCAATGGAAAAAAATTACCCGCCAAAAAAACCATTTCCCGAAAGGAAATTCTCTGCGGAAGTACTGCTGGAACAAACAATTTCTATGCGATTTTGTGGTCTTTGGCACTTTAGGTTTTTGGGAGTATTTTTGGAATTATCAAGTTGTTTTCCAATTTGCAATATTCTTTGAAAATATTGTTGAAATTTTATGGATGAGGGCACGAAAACGAGTGAGAGAGCGATAGTAATATCGGCCGGAGGGTCTTTCGTCATTCGTTTTACCGTCGTCATACTACGAATACCAGCATCATAGCAGTAGCAGATCAACATTTTTCGCTACATGGCCCGTACCAAACAGACCGCTCGTAAGTCAACCGGAGGATAGGCTCCCCGCAAGCAGTTGGCAACGAAGGCCGTGTAAAAGTAACCCAGTCACGATTGGCGTTAAGAAGCCTCATCGCTACTGAACAGAAACTGTCGCCCTGCCAGAAATTCACAGCTATTAGAAATCCAGCGGGCCTAAACTGTGACCCAAAATAAACCACAAACCAACGGGTTCTTTTCAGGACCAGCCAATTATATTCCAGTAAGATATAAATGAAATTTTCGTGTTCCATTGCATTACCTCCCTCCCCCTTTCATTCCGGCTTGAATTACTATCAATCTTGATAATGCTATGCGGTGGGGGCACTTGTTTTCATTATAGTGGAAAATTTAGATTTGCGCGTTTTCCCACAAGTTTTTTAGCTGTGCTGTTTTCAAGGAAGTTGCAGTTACATTCAAAATAAAATAGTTTACTTCTATTGTCAGAGGCGGACCTTCCAACGAAAACTAGTCTGGCTCGCTTGGAATCGAATTGTACGGACCAGCCACTACTTTCAAAATCCATTATTTTCAGTAATTGTACATTCTACAGAATTAGTCACAACTATTTCCAATCAGCGCAAAAATCGAAGGTTTTCATTCAGTACAACAGCAGATTTTCACTTTTAGAAAAACAGGCAACATTCTGGCCGAAAATTTTGAAACGGAGCACCTATATCGAAACGTTAGAAAACGTTCGATTTTTGTAAATTGAATCATTACACTAAACTGTCTATAAATCACCAATAACTTTTGATTTTGTGCCATTCTACGTGAAAGCGACGGTATTGTTCACAAGTGGCTCACTTACCATCCAACGCTTTTGACAAGCCACTTTCTGATGCTTGTAATAACAAAACTTCAATTTCATTCCTTGTCGATAAATTGATGGCCCTGAAAAGGGCCTTTTGTTTGGGCAGTGTTCGAAATTTACTTGGAGCTGGTGTATATGGTAACAGTTTTGGTGCCATCTGAGACGGCGTGCTTAGCCAACTCTTCTGACAGCAGCAAACGGACGGCGGTTTGAATTTTGCGGGAGATGCTGCAAACGAACTGCTGCATGCTGATGCTGGAAACGAACTGAGCGTGAGCAACAGCATGCTGAGTTTTTATACCTGACTACAGCACAATGTGTAAGTATCTCTTTGTAAATGCTATCTCTGGGCGGACTAACTACCAGGAGGAATTGTACCGTTTCGAATTCAATATGGCCAAGCGAAAAGGGCTCACGATTAGAGATTAATTTAAAATGACGATTAAGGAAAAACAATCGTTTAATATTGCCAAATTTAAACATAGAAAGTTTATTCACACGGGTTAGGACAAGGTATTTGGATTGGTGGGGTTTACGAACCATTAGCACGTTGGGCGATTCCTCCGATCGTCGATGTCGTATCCCGGGCCGATTCGCGTAATCCGGACGCACACGTGGACCGATGGCTAAGTAGCCGCTGGAATATCCACACGCTCGATTTCAGTCCGGTGATAGCCGTCTGGAAACGTCGTTTGTGTGCAGCGTCTGGTGTCTTAGTCGTTGCAGCGGTACTGGTGGGCGACACCCGTGGACCGATGGACTACCTGGATAGCCGCCGGAATATCGACACGGATGATTTTTCGCTCCAGCGGTACTGATGGGCGACACCCGTGGACCGCCGGACTACCTGGGTAGCCGCCGGAATATCGACACGGATGATTTTTCGCTCACAGATGTCAGGCACTTTCACTGCTTACCGACCCCTTCGTCGATTCGATAGAGGCCCGTTCACTCTGGCCGACACCCGTATATCGACGCGGGGGACCTTTCACCCGCGGATCTTTCTTCCTGATTTCAGTGTGGCCAAACTACACTGACGGCCTTTACCGTATGCACTACACCGTTGCTTCAAATAAGTGTTACCTTTAAAATGGTGAAAACTGATATGTAAACTTTTTAATAGTTGTTATCGAAATCAATTTACCAAAAGAAAAGATGTCTGCATGCTCTCCGACGGCTGCTTTTATCTCCTTTGACGTCTCGGTTTGGAGATGTCAGAGGAAACCAGTGTCGAAACGCACGGTTTTGAGAAACGCACTCCGTTGCTATTAAGGTTGGTGCTGACGGTCGTGCGTAGGATTTGATGGATTTTGGTATCGAGGGGTGTTGAGCAGGGATACTAATTTTGAATTTATAGGGATGTACATTGCGAATAAGTATGAGGTAATTTGTTAGCAGAGTGTAGTTGTGTGAGAAAACCGGGAAGGGTCTTCACCACACTTCAACGAACCTGTAAAAGGGTTTTCTTTCATAAATCATAAATAATACCGCAACCCAGAAACAGTTCAAATAATATGCCTTTCGCATTCTTTATTTGACCATTCTTTAGTATCGGTATGATCGACTCAAAGTACCTTCGAGTTTAGAGTTACATTACATTGTATGAGTCGCCTATGTCTTTATTCTACTCCCTAGTTCGACAGCGATGGATACTCATCACTTTACTACCTTCCCTACTCAGAGCGTCGGCATCGTCCGAACTAATGGCTAAAGCTTTCTCTCTCGCAATATTGCTCTCTTGTGGTATCCCGAGTGTACAGGTGTACAGAATAAACATAGTAATGATGAATTGATATTACATACCGAAAATTGATTTTCCAACACTTCCTCTCAATTTATCATTCCTAAACTGCTAACTAATTTGCAAAATCGAGTTTTATATAATGGTTTAGTAAACAAATCTGCAATCTGATCTTCACTTTTAATGTATTCCAGTATCATTTTCTTCTCTTTAATCAGATTTCTCATATACATATATTTAATATCGATGTGTTTGCTTCTTTGATGTTCTCTTGGCTCTCCTGCTATTCTAATACAGGGTATGTTGTCCTCGTATATAGTGAACGGGACAAATTGTATCCCAACTTCACGCAATATACCCGACATCCATACACCTTCTTTAGAAGCATAGCAAAGCGAAACCAACTCAGCCTCTGTAGACGAAAGTGTCACGAGCTGTTGCCTCTTGCTGCTCCAGGACACGATGTTTCCGTACACCGTAAAAGCATATCCCGAATTAGACCGACGTTCCTCAACGTCATTCGCGAAGTCAGCATCCGCATAACCCTTAAGTGGCACGTCGTCTTTATCTTGATGATATAGCAAACGAAAAGATATCGTCCCTTTAAGGTATCGAAGAATCCTCTTCAACCCAATCCAGTGTTCCTCACTTGGACAGCTCTGAAATTGACTCAAAATATTTACAGCAATTGTTATATCAGGTCTAGACATCAGGGATAAATACTGCAAACAACCCAGAAGTTCCTTATACGGTTCATTAGTTAAGTTTCCTGATTTCACCCATTTACAATTTGCATCCATAGGGGTGGCAACTGGTTTACAATCTGTCATTCCAAATCTGTTCAATATTTTGGCAATGTAAGTCGATTGAAATAATTCTAATGATCCCTTTTCAATATTTCGTGTACATTCCAGCCCTAAGAAAGTTTTCAACTGTCCCAAATCCTTCATTTTAAATATTTTAGAAAGATTGTTTTTAATCCAATGGACATTCTCGGTATTACATCCAAAAATAAGAATATCGTCAACGTATAATACAATGAATAACCCTTTTTCAAAACAAGCATACAGGCAAGTATCACTGTTCAGCTGTTTGAAACCCAACTTAGAAATAGTTTCAGTGAAATGATGATTCCAACTTCTACCCGCTTGTTTTAAACCATACAAACTCTTGTTTAGTTTGCAAATTCTTGTATTTTCATTCTTGGTTCGAGGTAAATTCATAAATATTTCTTCTTCCAAATTCCCATATAGGAAGGCAGTTTTTACGTCCATTTGATGAATTAACCACTTTTTCTTCACAGCAATTGCCAGCATAGTCCTAACCGTGGTCATTTTCGCAACTGGCGCAAAGGTTTCCGAATAATCTAACCCTGGCCTCTGTGAGCAACCTTTGGCAACAAGTCGAGCTTTGTACCGTGGTAAACCACCTTCATTTTTGATGCCGAACACCCACATGGAATTGATAGTTTTTCTTCCCTTAGGAAGCCCACTAACCAATGTCCACGTGTTGTTATCATCCAAAGCCATAAGCTCTTCATTCATTGCTTGTTCCCACTTGTGCCAATCGTCGCGTTGCATTAATTCATCAATTCGTTGTGGTACCTCTTCAGAATTATGAGACATAACAAAACTAGTTTCAAAATTATTCAGCCATGCTGGGGTTCTCGTGTTTCTTTGACTTCGGCGTCTCTCATCAATAGCTATATCTTCGAGGTCATTAGAAACATTCTCGGTGTCCACAAATTCATCTTCACTATCAGAAGCATTAGCTGATTCAATCTGAGGGTCTATTAATTCTTGTTCATTTTCTATTTCGCATTCTGTTAAAATTTCTTTCTCGTGAAATTCAACTTGCTTGCGTTCCTCGTCAATAAAACTTCGGAAATAGAAATTATTTTCATCGAATTTTACGTCTCGTGAAATTATTATTTTCCCTTCGTCTTCGTCCCATAGTCTATATCCATTTGGTGCGTACCCAACCATAGTAAGAACTTTACTTCGTTTGTCTAATTTCGTCCGATGTTCTTTATTAACGTGTGCATAAGCTAAACAACCAAATACTTTGAGCTTACTTACATCGGGCTTACTTCCAAACCACATTTCATACGGTGTTTTCAACACCTTCAACGCACTTGTTGGACTACGATTTAGTGTATAGCATGAAGCATATAATGCTTCCCCCCACAAACTCATTGGTGCATTACTTTCATGTAAAATGGTTCTTACTTTTTCCATTAGGCTTCGGTTCATTCTCTCGCTTACCCCATTTTGTTGAGGTGTATACGGAGCGGTAGGTATCATTTGTATTCCTCTTCCTCGACAGAAGGCCAAAAATTCTTTACCATAATACTCGCCTCCGTTATCAGACCTCAGTTTAGAAATACGAAGAGAGAAATGAGAATTAGCAATAGCCTCAAATTCTTTAAATTTTTCAAGAACTTCACTTTTTTGACTCAACAAGTAGACCATGACAAAATGTGTGAAATCATCTGTGAAAGTAACAAAATACCTGTAACCATCATGTGTCACTTCAGGCAATTTACCACAAACATCGGAATGAACTAGTTCTAATGGCCTTGATGATCGTATTCTTGGATCAATGTTAAATTTTTCTCGCGTTTGTTTCCCAAAAATGCATGAATTGCATCCAAACGGGCTCGCAATCATGGAAGATGGTACTAGATTCAACCTCTCAACCATATTGTCTCTTACCAGTCTGGATAAACTTTGCATTCCCAAGTGTCCAAAACGAGCATGCCATAATTCAGTTTCATTCAATCCTTTACCTGTTAATGCTTTACCAATATTTTGAACTAAAAACAGTTCCAAAATATAGAGACCATTTACCTTTTTACCTGTGATAATAACATGACCTGTCTCATCAAGTATTTCCACCATATCATTCCTGAAAACAACTGATTTTCCAGTAGATTCAATACGAGAAACTGATAGGAGATTTGAGCTTAATTCCGGAATGAAAAGCACGTCGTAAATATCAACCTTACGCATTTTATTGGTCCTCAAACAACAGTTTCCCTGTCTCTTACCAATGATACCGGTACCAGTTTTAGCGGTATCAATTTTTAGTTCCTGGCAGTCCCACATCTCGTTGAACGCTCTTATGTCTTTAAACATATGTTGAGTAGCGCCGGAATCCATCACCACTGGAATAAACGTTGTCGATTGAACGGGAAATTTTCGTGAGTCCATACAGAAAACTCGAGAGTCCTGCACAAAATCGTCGTTCAGCCTTTTTAATGGCACTCGTACCATGAAGCTACCATTCTGACGTGTGACTAACGCTACATCCCGATGCTTTCCATCCGCGTGCATCTCTACCTGAGGCTTATCCTGCTGCTTTTTATTCCTCCACTGTCGACAAAAACGTTGTTTGTGGCCTGGCTTACCACAATGGAAGCAAACAAGTTGTTTCTTCTGTGGTTTTTGCGTTGGCTGCTTGCCGTTCCCAACCATCGCCACTTGTCGATCGAAATTTTGTCCGCTCGCACCAGAATTCTCCGCGTCCAGAAAAATGCGTCTTATCTGATCAAGCGACATCTTCTCTATGTCGTCCTTTCTCACAACCGACAACGCTCCGAGAATATGTTGATATCTCTCCGGTATGGCAACCAGTAGTGTATTTAACTGCTCAATACTGGTAACAGTTTCTCCCATACACTCAAGTTGTCGAACAATCTCTTCGTGAGAAGCAAAAAGCTCTTTGAGAGATTTAAATCTCTGCGTCTTGAGCGTGTACAATCTTGTTCGCAGCCCAAGCATGGCTACCGCACCTTGCTTCTGGTAAACTTGATCCAACCGAGTCATGATTTCTCTTGCATATTTACAATGCAGCACATGCCCCATCGGTTCATCATCTAGTGCCAGCCAAAGCTCATTAACAGCAGCGTCGTCATCTTTCAGACGTTTTGCCAGTTTCTCTTTCCTTTCAGCTTCCTGTTCGGCTGAAGCCCCTACTGCCGCTTCAAAATATTCTTCTTCCTCGGGAGTTTTCTCGAGGGCATGCAACAAACCTTCATGCTTGAAGTGTTGCTCCATCCTCTTTCGCCAAAGAGGGAAAGATTTTTCGTCTCCTTTGAATACCGGAACGATTACTCTTTTCAATCGGTTGTCCATAATTGAAGATATGTCAATACCTGGAAACCTTACAAATGTTAGAAATTAAATAATTTCCCCTTCTTTCAACATAGAGCACTAGCTGTGTAGACAATATTCGGAGCTTTGCCCCACAGACAAAACAGATCTCTGTCTGAGCAAATGCAACGAAAAGTCACTCCACAAAAAGCCTCTGAACCCAACAAAAATAATCGAGAATAATTGTTCCGCAGAAAGGGTGGTCTCCGCCTGAACAATTCTCAATTCTTCCAAAGCAATTATCTGTTAGGACAATTTACTCTGGGCCCATAACCTGTTAGCAGAGTGTAGTTGTGTGAGAAAACCGGGAAGGGTCTTCACCACACTTCAACGAACCTGTAAAAGGGTTTTCTTTCATAAATCATAAATAATACCGCAACCCAGAAACAGTTCAAATAATATGCCTTTCGCATTCTTTATTTGACCATTCTTTAGTATCGGTATGATCGACTCAAAGTACCTTCGAGTTTAGAGTTACATTACATTGTATGAGTCGCCTATGTCTTTATTCTACTCCCTAGTTCGACAGCGATGGATACTCATCACTTTACTACCTTCCCTACTCAGAGCGTCGGCATCGTCCGAACTAATGGCTAAAGCTTTCTCTCTCGCAATATTGCTCTCTTGTGGTATCCCGAGTGTACAGGTGTACAGAATAAACATAGTAATGATGAATTGATATTACATACCGAAAATTGATTTTCCAACATAATTTACGCTATATGAATGGATTTAATAATAGGTATCAGTACTAGTCATTTAAATTAATTAATTACGATAAGTTATAAGTGATCGGTATTGGAACGTGCTAGAAGGTTACAATTTTCCCTGGGCTGGGATGAAAAAAGGTACCCCTTTTTTTAAAGTGTGTCTTTGATCTAGCTAGTGGTTCGTACATCGCAATTTATTACGCCAGAAAATAACCTTGTATCGCCACGCCATCTCAATCAGCTGCTTAGAATTTTATTACTGATCAATTTAAATTGTCAAGAAAACTGTATATATGATTTGTAAGAAGATAAATTTTCTTTTATCATCTTCTTATTAGTTCTTTACTATCGCAAGTCATATAACCACTTGGACAAAAATACCTTTTCTTTCATTCACTCATTATCAATCATTGGTACCATTTAATTCACAATCATCCGATCATACGCATTCACTCAAATTTTATTTAATGGTATAGTAATAATTCTAGGGCGCCCTAATTGTACAAGTTTTTAAGCGAACTTCTTTTTTAAACTCTTTCGCAAGAGCTGAAGTTCCAAACTTTAATCATCATCATTTGTCTATCATGTTTCGCACCTTTGCTTTCTACGGTATTGGAAACATAACGAAAATAGTTTATCGAGTTTGGCCACACGGCGTTCCCTCTCATTTTTTTAGCCTTCTTATGTCGACTTTAATGTTTCTAATGTCAAACGTCAAAGAAAAACTGGAATCAACACAGCGGGGAAAAAAGGCCAGCAGGAAAAACGATCGCTGCGCCACCTACATGTCAAAAATTAAACTACAAAGCCACGCCTTTTCCCGCTAACTTCACACACTCTGGCAGGAAAAATAATATATGCTCCGCCTTTTCCCGCTAACTTCACACATTCTAGCAGGAAAAAGTAATATATGCCCCACCTTTTCCTGCTAACTTCACACAATCTAGCAAGGAAAACAACAGTATGGCCCGCCTTTACCTGCTAACATCACACAATCTAGCAAGATAAACAAATATAAGGGCCCGCCCTAGGCCCGCCTTTTCCTGTTAAGTTTACAGAATCTAGCCAGAAAAATAAAAAATTCCTGCTATCTTCCACAACATGGTAGAAAAAATTGAAAAAAAAATCTCGCAAATTTTCCTAACTTTGTATTTTCAAGAGTACCTAAATGTATACCGCTGGTTACATACTTTCATTTTTCACGCAGATGAACGGAGCATTCCATCAAATTAGCGGCAGAAAAAATTTAATTTAGTTGTTGTTAGCAAACAAAAAAGATAACAAATTAGACATTTAACGATACGACGGATTGATTTTTGGAAAAAACGTAGTTCTAGATAATCAAACTGGTGTTAAAGAAAATGAAAGAGTCGAACACTGCCGCTAGAAGCATAATTGTCCCATGTGTATAGGGTTTCCCATAGCACATGGGACAGTTATGCTTCTAGCGGCAGAACACAACCTGATCAAATGGGTCGTTAGACCAAAAGGCATCGATTCAATTGAAAAATATATGCATTATATAGTATTTTGGCGTTTTATTTTTGCGAATATACTGGGTCCATATGGAAGTTAATTTTTATTATAACTAGTTTTTTTCCCTCTCGCTTTTTCCTACAGCCAACTGAGTGGCTACATGTTAAAGGTGGTAAAATCATGAAGCACTTCAGCTTCAATATCTTCCTCATTGGAGTCCAACCTATCATTAATTCATAATACTTCTTTAGCAGCTTTCTAGTTCCCTCTTGAGCGTTCCCCGTAATTCGGATTGCTAGACGGAAACTTATATTTTCATAAACCTCGTTAGAGTACAGTTCGAACGCAGACCCTATCATCCAATGCAGCGACCAAAACAGGCGTAGGCTTTCCATGGACAGTCTGGCTTACTGTCAGCAATCATTGCTGACGGAATGGGACGGAATCAAAAAAAGCCGGACATTGATATTTGGGACGAAATTATTGGTTAAGGCACTTTAATGTCTTCGGAAAGATTTCTTTATTTTTTAAGTAGTTTAATATAATGTTGGGAAATTTTTATTTAAGTGGGTATATACACAGTTTAATATAACATTATATTCAACTACTTAAAAAATAAAGAAACCTTTCCGAAGACATCAAAGTGCCATAACCAATAGTTTCGTCGCAAAAATTTAAATGCCCGGCTTTTTTGATTCCGTCCCACTGTGCGGCACTGGAAAATCGAGAGAAAAAAATATTAGAACTCCGACACATATCTTCTCGATTCTCAACTTACTCTCAATGATAACCGCGTTATTCTAGACAACTTTGTGCAGCTCTGACGGTAGTCGTATAACATTCGTTTTGGGACACTGGCGTATTGTGCAGTACTAATTAGACTCTCCTTCCTGCAGTACGACCGCTTCATATTGCTCGATGAATCTGGAAGTAATCGCCAAGGTTACAGGTTACTATGCATCGATTATTTCAAGCTTTTGCATCTAACGGATGTAGTTTTTTCGAACAAACCCTGCTGATCATTATTTCTATTTATAACAATTTTAAAATAATCTATAGAAAATAAATGTTTGGCAATGAAATAACCATGCTTCTAACAAAATAAAAGAAAAAGCTGACAGTTTTCGGATCGGTATTCTTGCGAGCCTGATCTTGCTTCTGGTTATCCTCCTTGTCACAACTTTTTTATCATAGTCATCCTGTTACTATTACTATTCCTCTTATTGTTTCGTCACTGTTACTATTCCTCTTATTGTTTCGTCACGTAAGACTCAGCTGCAAGACCAAGGGAGTGGTATCTTTGGGGCGCTTGAGCACAATGTCTTTTATGTTGAAATCCTGTATGTAGCTGACCATCACCAAAGTCGATAGATTCATCATACTCCTTAAGTAATTTATCAGTTCCTTGCTGAACCTTCCCCAACCCTAGAATGGTAAAGGGTAATGCACTGGTTTCATATACAGCTCAGCGTATATTCAAGCCCTATCCAAGAAGGATTTTTAGTGACAAGGGGCGTGACACTCCCAATACATTATATCTTATAAAATTATGTTTTGGTAGAAATATAATTTTATAGACTATTATGATTTCAATATGTTTCGAAGTTCTATTCGAACTTATCCTAATTAAATAAGAAATCTGGATACCGCAGAAGCTAAACTATTTATAAAACAGCGGGTATGAGTAAATAAGTAATTATACTGTTCGTCAGACAACTTACTATTTTTCTACTCTTCCAAAAGGTTGAACGAACATCGACGGAATTATACATGGAAGGTGAGCACCACGTTTCGGTCATAAGTCGATAAGTAAATGTTGTTCACGAGGGCAAAAATGTAGCTTTGAAGGCATGACACTCGGTTGCGATTAGACAATATTAACAGCTGCAGTACAGGTTAAGCTCAATTCGCGTGAGCATCGAACACACCCTTTGCAGCACTATGGCGTCGAATTTTATGTTCAATCGCAGAAGGGGCGACAAATCTAGAGGTTTCGTAGAAACCGTTTTACCTTGACGGAAACGAACAGATCTTTCCTACTCGTTATATCGCAATCGAGGTCCATTCTTTACAGATGGTACATAGGCAATTCATCTTCATCTGAAAAGAATAGAGACTTTTGTGCATCGTTTGTTTTTATGCGCTCGTAACCACTTCGGTGTGCATGATGAGGTTCTCCAAACTCTTCGTCATCAGAAAAGGTAACAGCTTTGGTGCGAATCTTTTTCACTAGTATTACATTTGGCGTGCTTGCAGTTATTTTTCATTCCAGCATCTAAAAGTATCAAAATTAACCTAGCTATTGAAACGAACAAATGTTAAAAAATACCAGCATAATCGGTGCATTTTTAAGAATTCCTACAGATCCGGCTAGAATACTCCATTTGCCGGGAAAATATCAAACAAGACGAATCTTCTCCCTCTGATTCCCGGAAATTTTAGATGTAGGCTCGCAGATTTCATCATTTTCATTGTCATTTCTCAGTCCGAACTCTGGCAGATGTTCATCCGCCCATCTAGACTCTGTCAAGATGAGACCCTACAAAGCCTAACTGTTCGCATGTGCTAGTCCGTATAGTACACCAGTTTCTTTCACAAGCAGGCGCCGGCTGTTAACTAGTTCCACAAGTTTCAGATACATTACATAGAGGATAATCGGAGGCAAAAAATTAATAGATAGTAGAGAGATTTTGGTTTGCTGAAACGAGACAAGAAAAGCATAATTTTTGTGAGTAGTATCGTAATTATGAGTAAAATCAGTAAATAAGGTAATAAATAAATAAACGATTTTTCTTCATTTACCTATTTTCTTGTGCGTAGTTTTCCTTCTTGTTGCTGATGTATTTGGGCTATTGTTTTAGCCGTCGCTTCCTGTTGCATCGAGTTGCATATATTGTAACAAAAGAAACAAATAAAAATAAAGGGTGTGATCAGGGATGCCATTATGCCAGATTTATCTGGCACAGCCAGAGTTTTTGGCAGCTTCCAGACAAAAAGACAAACCTCTTATTCTGCCAGATTTTTAAGTTTTGGAAGCTGCTACACACACACACATTTTGGAAATTTGGGTAATAATGTCCCAAATTTTACAAAAATCCATTGATGCAGGTTCTATGAAACCTAAAACGTATACCAAATTTCGATGATTTTGAGGTCGCTGTCAAATGCCAGATTTTGCCAGACATTTTTAGTTGAACTGCCAGATTTTCTTTGAAAAATAGTGGCAACCCTGGGTGTGATTAGTGTTCGTAATTGGATTTATATGTTGATGGATCATAAAAGTGTATGAGGAATGAGGATGCAATGTTTTTATTGCCATTTGTTAGTTTTCAGTTTTGTGACGTCGAGCAGCTATTCTAAACAGATTTTCGGGGGTCATAATTTTCTTTTATAAGTTTTTGCTGCGTTAAACACCAATTTATTGAGTTACCGTTGATAACAGTTCGTTATGAGGTATGGCTCACAATCAGGGATCCCAAGTGTTTTTCCTAGAAGTCTGCAATAATTTTCGATAAAATCTGGAATTGTCTGGATGACCAAAATTTTTTTTGAATGAGCTTCATTTTACATCTGTGAGCTGTATTTGTTACCAATACTAATTACTATAATACTAATTACTAATGAAATAAATTTATATCTTTGCAATATATCTCGCCTTTCTGAAAATTCAGTAAGGGCCATTCATAAAGTACGTAACGCAAAAATTGCCCAAAATTGACTCCTCCCTCCCCCATGTAACAAATTGTCCACCCCTGGGTGTGTTCTTGGATGATCGCGCGCGGACCGTCATTCCAATACTTAATTTTTGGTATACGGCTTAGATGCTAGAAGAAAGTGAGATCTTCCATATCATTAAATTCCCGATCATGCCGCCATGGAAGGTGTTGTCTAGTGAATATGAGCTTTATTTTTTAATTTATCCTACTGAATGCATGGACCTGAGTTCCCAGGGTAATGGTTTCCGGACATAACCGATTCATGATCGCGTGAACACGGACGTTTGTAGCTGCGCGTCTGAAACTTCATAAGTGCTAAAATGTTCACCTTATTACCGGGGTGTTATCAGATTTGCGCGATCGCGGGTGTTGGTGTGCATTGTTGATCGCGAAGGGCTTAAGCGTTCATATGTTAACGGGTTTGACACGTGTGGTCGCGTGCATGTGACTTCGCGTGTACAAAACTGGATTTTGTAACCGTGTGGCCATTCATATATGGTCAAGGCTCCGAAAATGGCAACCACAGGCGAAATTATTTTCTATCAAATTTTGCGTCAAACTGTTTGTTTTCCGTATGTATATATTGTTAGCAGAGTGTAGTTGTGTGAGAAAACCGGGTAGGGTCTTCACCACACTTCAACGAACCTGTAAAAGGGTTTTCTTTCATAAATCATAAATAATACCGCAACCCAGAAACAGTTCAAATAATATGCCTTTCGCATTCTTTATTTGACCATTCTTTAGTATCGGTATGATCGACTCAAAGTACCTTCGAGTTTAGAGTTACATTACATTGTATGAGTCGCCTATGTCTTTATTCTACTCCCTAGTTCGACAGCGATGGATACTCATCTCTTTACTACCTTCCCTACTCAGAGCGTCGGCATCGTCCGAACTAATGGCTAAAGCTTTCTCTCTCGCAATATTGCTCTCTTGTGGTATCCCGAGTGTACAGGTGTACAGAATAAACATAGTAATGATGAATTGATATTACATACCGAAAATTGATTTTCCAACACTTCCTCTCAATTTATCATTCCTAAACTGCTAACTAATTTGCAAAATCGAGTTTTATATAATGGTTTAGTAAACAAATCTGCAATCTGATCTTCACTTTTAATGTATTCCAGTATCATTTTCTTCTCTTTAATCAGATTTCTCATATACATATATTTAATATCGATGTGTTTGCTTCTTTGATGTTCTCTTGGCTCTCCTGCTATTCTAATACAGGGTATGTTGTCCTCGTATATAGTGAACGGGACAAATTGTATCCCAACTTCACGCAATATACCCGACATCCATACACCTTCTTTAGAAGCATAGCAAAGCGAAACCAACTCAGCCTCTGTAGACGAAAGTGTCACGAGCTGTTGCCTCTTGCTGCTCCAGGACACGATGTTTCCGTACACCGTAAAAGCATATCCCGAATTAGACCGACGTTCCTCAACGTCATTCGCGAAGTCAGCATCCGCATAACCCTTAAGTGGCACGTCGTCTTTATCTTGATGATATAGCAAACGAAAAGATATCGTCCCTTTAAGGTATCGAAGAATCCTCTTCAACCCAATCCAGTGTTCCTCACTTGGACAGCTCTGAAATTGACTCAAAATATTTACAGCAATTGTTATATCAGGTCTAGACATCAGGGATAAATACTGCAAACAACCCAGAAGTTCCTTATACGGTTCATTAGTTAAGTTTCCTGATTTCACCCATTTACAATTTGCATCCATAGGGGTGGCAACTGGTTTACAATCTGTCATTCCAAATCTGTTCAATATTTTGGCAATGTAAGTCGATTGAAATAATTCTAATGATCCCTTTTCAATATTTCGTGTACATTCCAGCCCTAAGAAAGTTTTCAACTGTCCCAAATCCTTCATTTTAAATATTTTAGAAAGATTGTTTTTAATCCAATGGACATTCTCGGTATTACATCCAAAAATAAGAATATCGTCAACGTATAATACAATGAATAACCCTTTTTCAAAACAAGCATACAGGCAAGTATCACTGTTCAGCTGTTTGAAACCCAACTTAGAAATAGTTTCAGTGAAATGATGATTCCAACTTCTACCCGCTTGTTTTAAACCATACAAACTCTTGTTTAGTTTGCAAATTCTTGTATTTTCATTCTTGGTTCGAGGTAAATTCATAAATATTTCTTCTTCCAAATTCCCATATAGGAAGGCAGTTTTTACGTCCATTTGATGAATTAACCACTTTTTCTTCACAGCAATTGCCAGCATAGTCCTAACCGTGGTCATTTTCGCAACTGGCGCAAAGGTTTCCGAATAATCTAACCCTGGCCTCTGTGAGCAACCTTTGGCAACAAGTCGAGCTTTGTACCGTGGTAAACCACCTTCATTTTTGATGCCGAACACCCACATGGAATTGATAGTTTTTCTTCCCTTAGGAAGCCCACTAACCAATGTCCACGTGTTGTTATCATCCAAAGCCATAAGCTCTTCATTCATTGCTTGTTCCCACTTGTGCCAATCGTCGCGTTGCATTAATTCATCAATTCGTTGTGGTACCTCTTCAGAATTATGAGACATAACAAAACTAGTTTCAAAATTATTCAGCCATGCTGGGGTTCTCGTGTTTCTTTGACTTCGGCGTCTCTCATCAATAGCTATATCTTCGAGGTCATTAGAAACATTCTCGGTGTCCACAAATTCATCTTCACTATCAGAAGCATTAGCTGATTCAATCTGAGGGTCTATTAATTCTTGTTCATTTTCTATTTCGCATTCTGTTAAAATTTCTTTCTCGTGAAATTCAACTTGCTTGCGTTCCTCGTCAATAAAACTTCGGAAATAGAAATTATTTTCATCGAATTTTACGTCTCGTGAAATTATTATTTTCCCTTCGTCTTCGTCCCATAGTCTATATCCATTTGGTGCGTACCCAACCATAGTAAGAACTTTACTTCGTTTGTCTAATTTCGTCCGATGTTCTTTATTAACGTGTGCATAAGCTAAACAACCAAATACTTTGAGCTTACTTACATCGGGCTTACTTCCAAACCACATTTCATACGGTGTTTTCAACACCTTCAACGCACTTGTTGGACTACGATTTAGTGTATAGCATGAAGCATATAATGCTTCCCCCCACAAACTCATTGGTGCATTACTTTCATGTAAAATGGTTCTTACTTTTTCCATTAGGCTTCGGTTCATTCTCTCGCTTACCCCATTTTGTTGAGGTGTATACGGAGCGGTAGGTATCATTTGTATTCCTCTTCCTCGACAGAAGGCCAAAAATTCTTTACCATAATACTCGCCTCCGTTATCAGACCTCAGTTTAGAAATACGAAGAGAGAAATGAGAATTAGCAATAGCCTCAAATTCTTTAAATTTTTCAAGAACTTCACTTTTTTGACTCAACAAGTAGACCATGACAAAATGTGTGAAATCATCTGTGAAAGTAACAAAATACCTGTAACCATCATGTGTCACTTCAGGCAATTTACCACAAACATCGGAATGAACTAGTTCTAATGGCCTTGATGATCGTATTCTTGGATCAATGTTAAATTTTTCTCGCGTTTGTTTCCCAAAAATGCATGAATTGCATCCAAACGGGCTCGCAATCATGGAAGATGGTACTAGATTCAACCTCTCAACCATATTGTCTCTTACCAGTCTGGATAAACTTTGCATTCCCAAGTGTCCAAAACGAGCATGCCATAATTCAGTTTCATTCAATCCTTTACCTGTTAATGCTTTACCAATATTTTGAACTAAAAACAGTTCCAAAATATAGAGACCATTTACCTTTTTACCTGTGATAATAACATGACCTGTCTCATCAAGTATTTCCACCATATCATTCCTGAAAACAACTGATTTTCCAGTAGATTCAATACGAGAAACTGATAGGAGATTTGAGCTTAATTCCGGAATGAAAAGCACGTCGTAAATATCAACCTTACGCATTTTATTGGTCCTCAAACAACAGTTTCCCTGTCTCTTACCAATGATACCGGTACCAGTTTTAGCGGTATCAATTTTTAGTTCCTGGCAGTCCCACATCTCGTTGAACGCTCTTATGTCTTTAAACATATGTTGAGTAGCGCCGGAATCCATCACCACTGGAATAAACGTTGTCGATTGAACGGGAAATTTTCGTGAGTCCATACAGAAAACTCGAGAGTCCTGCACAAAATCGTCGTTCAGCCTTTTTAATGGCACTCGTACCATGAAGCTACCATTCTGACGTGTGACTAACGCTACATCCCGATGCTTTCCATCCGCGTGCATCTCTACCTGAGGCTTATCCTGCTGCTTTTTATTCCTCCACTGTCGACAAAAACGTTGTTTGTGGCCTGGCTTACCACAATGGAAGCAAACAAGTTGTTTCTTCTGTGGTTTTTGCGTTGGCTGCTTGCCGTTCCCAACCATCGCCACTTGTCGATCGAAATTTTGTCCGCTCGCACCAGAATTCTCCGCGTCCAGAAAAATGCGTCTTATCTGATCAAGCGACATCTTCTCTATGTCGTCCTTTCTCACAACCGACAACGCTCCGAGAATATGTTGATATCTCTCCGGTATGGCAACCAGTAGTGTATTTAACTGCTCAATACTGGTAACAGTTTCTCCCATACACTCAAGTTGTCGAACAATCTCTTCGTGAGAAGCAAAAAGCTCTTTGAGAGATTTAAATCTCTGCGTCTTGAGCGTGTACAATCTTGTTCGCAGCCCAAGCATGGCTACCGCACCTTGCTTCTGGTAAACTTGATCCAACCGAGTCATGATTTCTCTTGCATATTTACAATGCAGCACATGCCCCATCGGTTCATCATCTAGTGCCAGCCAAAGCTCATTAACAGCAGCGTCGTCATCTTTCAGACGTTTTGCCAGTTTCTCTTTCCTTTCAGCTTCCTGTTCGGCTGAAGCCCCTACTGCCGCTTCAAAATATTCTTCTTCCTCGGGAGTTTTCTCGAGGGCATGCAACAAACCTTCATGCTTGAAGTGTTGCTCCATCCTCTTTCGCCAAAGAGGGAAAGATTTTTCGTCTCCTTTGAATACCGGAACGATTACTCTTTTCAATCGGTTGTCCATAATTGAAGATATGTCAATACCTGGAAACCTTACAAATGTTAGAAATTAAATAATTTCCCCTTCTTTCAACATAGAGCACTAGCTGTGTAGACAATATTCGGAGCTTTGCCCCACAGACAAAACAGATCTCTGTCTGAGCAAATGCAACGAAAAGTCACTCCACAAAAAGCCTCTGAACCCAACAAAAATAATCGAGAATAATTGTTCCGCAGAAAGGGTGGTCTCCGCCTGAACAATTCTCAATTCTTCCAAAGCAATTATCTGTTAGGACAATTTACTCTGGGCCCATAACCTGTTAGCAGAGTGTAGTTGTGTGAGAAAACCGGGTAGGGTCTTCACCACACTTCAACGAACCTGTAAAAGGGTTTTCTTTCATAAATCATAAATAATACCGCAACCCAGAAACAGTTCAAATAATATGCCTTTCGCATTCTTTATTTGACCATTCTTTAGTATCGGTATGATCGACTCAAAGTACCTTCGAGTTTAGAGTTACATTACATTGTATGAGTCGCCTATGTCTTTATTCTACTCCCTAGTTCGACAGCGATGGATACTCATCTCTTTACTACCTTCCCTACTCAGAGCGTCGGCATCGTCCGAACTAATGGCTAAAGCTTTCTCTCTCGCAATATTGCTCTCTTGTGGTATCCCGAGTGTACAGGTGTACAGAATAAACATAGTAATGATGAATTGATATTACATACCGAAAATTGATTTTCCAACATATATAACCTCTAATATTAAATAATATTAATGGCGATCCCAGAAAAAAATTTCATGTTTGTCATTTATGAAAGTTTGTTGATGCTACTTGCCTGACCTGAAAGTGACTAAAAGACCGTAAGGAGATAAAAAGGTAAACAAAATCCATATTTCCAACTTTTTGCTTGCAACCACATTTTTCTATCGTAGTCTAATTTAAATTTGATGATATTGCTTGAAAAATTTTGATGAATATGGATTATTGCTTATTTTCAGTTGTGAAGTAATGGAAACCAAATAACTTGTAACGTGACAGATCAAAAATTCAAAAATGTTTTGTGGACCACATTAACAGCATGCACACAATGTATAACCTGCATTTTTTCTTACTACTTTGAGTCTACTTTTTGAAACTGTATTGAGAAAACTTTAAAGTTTTATTAATTTTTAAGAAAACATAGTTTATCTTATGTAACGTGACAGATTTCTTCTGCTGTAATCTGTAAAGCAATTCTATCAAGTTTGATTCAATTGCGTCAATATTGGTGACCATCTTTGATTCTGATGAAACCTTTTACGTTTCATGTGTATGGGAGACTAAATATTTTTCAATATTAAACAAACAATTTTCATTCAAGAGTAATATTTAAAAAGGGCGTATGAGATCTTGAATGCACTACTTTCAATATATATTTTTCGAAAAGCGCCATTTGTGCAGCAAAACTATATGATAGCAAGTTCTAAGGAATTAATTGTTCTGCGTGAATATTTTTTGGTGAAATTTAAAAAAGCAATAAAGGGTTAAAAATACAAATATATTGTTAAAAAACAAAAAAAATGAAATTACAATTACAGAAAAACAATGTTTTTTTTGTTAACGAAAGCCTGTAAACGGATGAAACTATAATTGCACTATTAGGAAGTTATTAGTAAGAAATAGAGCTTCCATTTCCCGACAGTTTTCAGCTTCCCGGGATTCGGGAAATAAATATGAAATTTCCCGGGATCCCGGGAATACAGAAGAAGAATTAAAAAGTGAATGATTTCCTTGAAAATAAAAGAATAAATTGAAGTTTTCAAACCCATTTGATTGCATGCATATCTGTCTTAAAAGCAGTTGTCAGAAGATGTCGATTTTTGGGCTACACAGCATTGAATCATTTGATAACTCCTTATTCAGTTTGCACAGCATCAACTTCTTTTGATGATTTTTCTTGGAACTATGTGTAGCCTAAATTTTGGTAATTACGATTACTTTTGGGACGATATAATAAACGCAGCTGCTGGAGTTCCTGTCCAAAATTCCAATTTGTTTCAGAACCTTTTGATGGAATGGGATCAATTTAATGCAAAGCACCTGGTAATCCTGAATGAAATGATTGAGGTGTTTCAGGGTAGTGTGCAGTTATACCCATTCAAATGAGAAAACGTGATATATGGAATCCATTTCTGCCACAGTAGGATCAGCATCATTTCAAATGAAGTATGAATCAAAATCAAGCAGATAATGGACGAACTGTGCAGCGATGGGGAAAGTCTACCATCGATTTCCTGTTACGGGCGAGTATCTGAATTGCTTGATCTTAGGGATCTTCGAAAATCCTGCCTGCATCCTTAATAGTAACATTCAAAGAGTCTGGATGCTCATGATACTGAGCAGTTACAGTGTTCTCCATTTCTTTTTATACATCCGAAAATTTAAATATCTGGGCATACCAAATTGTATGGAAAATTCACGATAAAGCAGATATTACAGCTCCGGTGTAAACAAATTTAAAGAACGACATAGGGTGATGAGCCTATTTTGGCACCATTAGGGAGAGGGTCGCACTATTTTTTGAACAACTTTAAAAGAAGCCATATTATCTATAACCTTTCTCAGAATAAAGTATCAGTGTACTGTTACTTAAACATCTATATAATGCTTACTTAGCAGAATTGCCTCAATTTTCAGCATAAATGCAAATAAATGATCCATTCTGAGCATCTATTCCCACCTCAACGATCCGATTATCGCCTCATGGGTGTGCCAATTTCCACCTCATCGAAAAACAATCTAGTTGAAACGCAATGCCTCATATTCCATTTGCGTCGATTCTAACTAGGTATCCAGATCATGGACGCCAACATGTGATTTGTAAAACGAATCATTCTGCTTTTTTCAGCCGATCAAAACAAACGTAAACATCACGCACATCAATGAAACTCATCAGCTGTTAGTAGAAGAGCGCCCAGAATTGCACACGCAGAAAAAAACCATTCGAAGGTTAGCAACTGGAATGACAAGTTTCACATCACACATTGCTTTCTCGCAATCCGAATTGTATGTGCAGATGAAAATAAAATATCTGCAATCAACAATTAGTTGAATAACTTGAAGTAATTGATTACTTATACCTGAAATTGCATTACATTATATTTACAAGTTAATGTTTTGGTTTGGCCGCACTGATAATTCTTTTCTGCATGATGGATACAAAAAGTTAGTTTTGATTGTGGTAGTGTATCAGCAAAACATGCCAATAATAGGAACCCCCGTATTTAGTTTTATCCTATTATAACACTAGGCCTATTCTAGTGTTTGACGAGTGATTTTAAAGTGAAATTATCATAAAAAGGTTCTCCAACTAAAATAAAAGTATGTATCAGTGCAATGTTTAATATATTTGTGCTGGAATAACGAGATATGAGGCGGTAAATGCTGGCTCATAAGTGTTTATTTTGCTAAGCGCCGTTGCATCCAGTTTCGGTTCACTACGTGAGTGAGGCGGATTAGTAGATATTTCAATAAGGTGATTTTGTTTTAATTGAAAGTTGGATTTAGAGGATAGTTCTAAATACATATGTGCACAACAAATAAAGAATATAACTTGAGCTTATTTTTTCTCACCTGTTTTAGCCAAATCGATAGTGTCATTATCTCATATGCTTGGTTCAAAACCAAGGGGTACGAAATAGGGTCACAATAGGCTCTACTGCCATAATAGGCACGTCACCCTATGCATTCGATGAACCGAACAAATATTTCTGCAGATGTTGTACAAACATTCCTTATTTTAAATATTGTTTGCGTTAAGCACGATTTATCTATAAACCATCCGAATTTATGATACAAACACTAATAGATTTTTTAAGAAAATAACGCCATTTTCATAACTAATTTGTGTTTGCAAGCCCTTTCATTCAAGATCTAATTAATAAAACAAATTTTTAAAACATCTGATCAATCGGCTCATCAGTTGCAGAGATATCGTGCGCACCATTAATGCTACTTTAAGGAAAAGTTCGGTACAACAAATTTATTCATTTTTGCATGAAAACATGAATATTCTTTAGCAGTGGCTTAAGTAAGGCTTGGACAATATTCCTGAAAAAATCACGAAAAAAATATCTGCGAGCTTAAAGTCATTGATCCGCAAATCAGTTGAAAAAGCATAATGCGCATTTACTACTCACTCCAAATGTTTGCCGGTCAAGATATTTCCTACAGAATTTCTTTTGCAGAATCTAAGCCTTTTGGAATAAATTAAAAATCTTTTTCCCGGGATTCCCGAATCCCGGGAATAAGAAAAAAACAATTTCCCGAGAATCGGGAATCCCGGGAAATCCAAAAATCCCGGGATTCCCGGGAAATAAATGGAAGCTCTAGTAAGAAAACATTTTTAACCTCAAGTATTCTTCTAAATTTCTTAGTATTTGTCAGTCATAAATATAATTTTCTTATGCAATATTAATACCAAATATAATTTCGAAGCAAAATGCTCTTAAGAAATTTTTTTCGAAATATTTTGATTTTTTTTTCAACAAAAATATCTTGTAGTGAAAATACGCCTTTTAATAAATTACTCACAAGTACCAAACGCAAAAAAAACATAACACGTTTAAAATTTAATTGCAAATAAAAAAAAATTAAAATATAATTGCATCGTAGAGAAAATCACAATAAAAAGTTTATATTAAATAATTCTTTTAATTTTTAATTTTCATTTAATTTTTTTTAAATAATTTAGTTATAGAATGTATTTCAAAATGGGTTTTCAATTCAAAATGCTCACGAAAAATTTCCTTCAAAATGCAGATGTTTTCAAGTTATTTTGGATTTTCTTTCGACATAATATGTTACTTCGTGAAATTACGACCTTTTCAAAAGTTTTTCACGTTTGTTCATCAAAACCAATATGCTTTTCAAAATAAACATGAATACTCAGTTCCTAGATTAAGGATGATTTGTGTACGATTGTCTTGATATCCTTGCTTCAATGAAAATGCAGAGCTGTAACGTGACAGATTCTGGTTGTAACGTGACAGATCATTGAGAATACTCCAGAAAATCGAAAACAAAGTTTTTCTTCGGAAAAACTATATTTCAAACTCTTCCTTGCTTTCTAAGCTTCAACTTAAAATTGTTTCCATGCAAATTTGGGGGCCAACGGAACAGACTTTTTCTATTTAGTCGGGCAACCTCCAAACTAACTGCGAAAATTGTGTAACGTGACAGACGTATCAAAATGACAATAAAGTGAAAACGGTTCATGATAGAAAAAAACTTTCTATAGAAAAAATGTGCGGTTTAGTGACCTTAATAATGTGCAGTTGTGATAGAATATGGTTCTATTGTTTTTGATGATTTATCTTATGAAATATGCGTAAAAATGTAACGTGACAGACAGAAGCCTTGACCATATATGCACACACTTTTTTTCCTTTTTTATTTCGACTATGTTAGTCACATTTTCTTTTTTACATTTTAACGACATTCAATTAGCTAGAGATTACTGGGTAGGGAAAGTTATGAAAATTATAGCCATAGTACTCAAGTGAGAGCAAGGATGTGAAGTAAACAGATCGGAAAACTAGAATTGGCAGGGTCATTAGAACAGGCTTAATATCGTACGGGCTTAATCTTTGTCTTCTGTTAATGAGGGTCGAGCTTAGACAGTATAACTACGAATCGCCCGAGTTCAATAACATGTGTCCTGGTATAGATGGACGTGTCCATCTTTACCGTGACAACGGACCCACAAGAGATTATTACCACATCACTGGGTGAAAGGGCAGAAGTTAAAGCCTTAAGCCAGTAGACAGTGATTATGTGTAGAGACCAGGATGATATCAGAACTGTGAACGAGCTGAAAGGTGCACTGAAGCTGCATTTTAATCTGAGCGAGTTGCACATGACGATCAGGTTAACTAACAACCCATCCTGACGTAAAGGTGACGCTACGTTGACGTCGATGGAAGCCGATGCATCGCCCGAATCTTGCTTTAGGATGTACCCCTCAACCACAGCCTCAGCCTCCACTCTGCATAGAGCCACTCGGCTCTCCAACACGGAAGCCCCCGCTCAAACGCTCCTCACGCTCACTCCTGCAACAAGCAACCAAAGATGTGAAAGAATGCAGCAATTAGTCCTGACTAGCACCTCTACATGCAAAGACTCTCAGAGAGGCATTATGGAGTAACATCCTCAAGTGGATGACAAATCAAGGTTAAAAGTTCGTCAGGAATCTTCTTGTACTAAATATTAATTTTTAATTATTTTGTATACGAGGTGGTTTCTTGTTATTCTTCCTAAGCTCAATTTTTCTTTGTTTCTCTTGCTTTACTTTCCTTTTTCTTCAGTTTTCGCCTTGTGGTATTCAACTGTTCGGCGCAATGTTAAAACAACAGGACTACGTCGCTTGAATCGTGATGTTCGTGTGAGTGTTTCAGGCGATTCTAGGAATTCGGCAAACGCACTCTTATTACCGTTATTTAGCTGTGATATGTCTGTTAGATTTGTCAACATGTAGCTCGTCGAATTCAACAAATTCGAATTACAAATGTTCTTCAACATGGATTTCAGAAGTCTCCTCTTTGGTCATATTATGGTCTTCAATGAAATATTCTTCAATCGTTTGATTTTCGACATTGGTTTGGACATTTTTAAATAATTTGACCAAAAAGAGCAGGCGACCTACCGTTACGAAATTTTTCACTTTTTGATTATTCTAACTCGATAAACAAATACCTGTCAAGAAAGAAAATCGAGGGGTGTCCAAAATAAGTTGATATCAATTTTTTAAGACTTAATTATTGTGGACACCATTTATTTTAGATTTTTTAGATAAAACATTACGAAGAAACCTTTTCAAACACGTAACATGAATAATACAAAATCAGACAAACTAATTAAATCGATTAAAAAATTTATAATTTTACATTTAAATCCAATTTGAAAATGTATCATTTCCTCCTGTTCCTCTTGGCTATCGTTGAAACATGAAACGTTTTCAGTGATATTTTTGGAAACTGTGGATTCTGTTTAATTTTAAACAATAGACCTTTCTCGTCAAAAAATTTTATATGATAGGATGCTTCCTTTTTTATCCCCAATTCGTTACTGCCGATTGCCGCGATGATTTGGTACCTCTAACTATTGAAAAAATAAAAAATAGTGCAAGCTGCTCATTTAACCCCATATTCTGAATACCTATCTTGCCTTGTTTCCCCGTATTTTTACACCATTTGGATGAATTTCCTGTGGGGAATACTAAAAGGATGCCAGATCTGCATATATTAGTAAATCTGCAGATTTTGCGTTTTCACTGCAGATGTTTTGCAGATTACAAATATTTAGCAGAACAAAGCCTATGCCAGCCAATTTATACACAAGCCTTCAACATTTTTGATCATTTAAAATATATACATAGTAGATACAGAACACTAGATTAGGATTGTCGTTGGCATCAGTGGTTGGAACATCATTGTTTTGATTCCGGGATATACCTGTCAAATGGGCCAAATAAAAAAAAGCAAAAAAATAATCCTCTATCGTTGTTTCATAGCGACCAATCATTTTTGTTTCTTTTCGACAGCAAAGCAATGGCCATTCTCGGTTGATGTATTTTCACTAATTAGAATGTACAAATTGTCTAAATCTGTACTGAATTTTAATGAATTTTCATTTCCTTGTGCGGTATATACAAACTCTTCCATCTCATAACAATAACAGTCGAAAATGTACACCGAGAAAATTGAATATATTGATTTCACACATATTTTTTTTGCAACTTGTAGTAGCAAATAAAAATTACCTGTCACGCATAGATATCATGTGAGCACTAATGAAATTATAATAGTATGCCACATAGAAATTTGTTTCATAGCAGATATCACGTAATTTTTCTGTTTGCCTCTCGTTTATTCTGCTGTATATTTTATGCATTGGACGTTTTCGATCATGAATTCATAAAAATCACAGAAAAATAAACGAGACTGAATTGAAGAAAGGCAAACTCTGCCTTTTACTAATTCGAAGTTCAACTAAACGGTTTGTGGTTACAAGCAGGCCATATTTTTCTGCGTGTACCAAAAGTGCGGACCAAAGACTTTTACTAGAGAGACTTTCGATAACTTGACAGATATATACCGAAAGCAAAACAAACATGTTCCGAGGCGAAAACAATGGGAACACCAGCGACAATCCTTATCTAGTGTTCTGTATCTACTATATACATACTACATTTCTATGTCAAATTTATTGAAGATTTTTGTATCAAGCTGCAGACTTTTATATTTTCACTGCAGGCGTTTGTTTAAATAGACCTGGCATCACTGATGCTGAAATGATTCATTCATATACCTGTCAAAAACGTAGAGCATTGCATGAAAATGTATAACCTCACTTTTCTGACAGTTCAGTGTGCTTGTTTACCTAAGACTTGTTTACATGGACTTTTAAAATTTACATTACTTGAATACTTTCGATGCTCTTTGAAAGACTATCAATTCAAGAGGGATGAGGATTGGAACAATGGGAACCTGGTGCCACATTATGCAACCAATTCTAATCGACCTTTTCACACAAGCTTGAATACAATAAACCTTTCGTTTCGAGATGCGTAATGTCACCCCTGGATCATACATTGACCAATCGGCGCTGGATGCAAAACCCGGTGGCATATGCTGAATCGTAAGATCAAGCATTGGGCTATAAAACGATTGCTTTCTGGATGATGGATAAGGATTTGTACACATTTCCACATAGATCTTTCATTAGGGCCTAAATCGCAAATGTAAACAAACTGCGTTTTCGCTATTATGATATTGCGCACTTCCCACCAACCTGGACTCCGCACTTTCGAAGTGCGAGTGATCAAACTGCTACTGAAAACTGCGAGCTGTCAAATCACATGTATTTCAAGTGATAGAGATGGTATTTTCATGGACAGACCAGTCGAGCTAACCAGTCTATGAGAAGAATTCAATAGAAGAATAGTAAGTGCGCAGTGTGGTTAGAATCCAGTTTTTACTGCCACAAGCAATATTATGCAACAAAAATACTACAAGATTGAGGTGAAAATTAGTTAAAATGGTTTTTAGTTCGATTTATAATTAAAGAAAACAAAACGGCGAAACATACATTTTCTTCAAGGTTTCGACTTAGACCCTTCTTCTCATATAGAATATAAAGGCTAAACTTACATTTTAGACAGAACCGGGCGTACGGTTATTATACACAAAATTATTCTTTAAACGGCGGTTCTATTATATAAATGATAAGCAATATCTACTATAATCATGTCTACTCGACAGTTGTTGCACATAAACATTTGAATATTTTGATATTTTCATGAAATTTGAAGAAGGGATGTACACGCTCTTTCATTTACATTGGGTTTCTATGCGCCCATTTGCTGAGCCCTATTAAAAAGTATACTGTCAAGCTCGCCCATTTACCCAGCCCTACCCAGCAAGACAGAATCAGTTTAGCCCATTTACCGCGTCCTTCTGAAAATTATGTAAACGGTTTAGCCCTTTCGCAAATGGTGGTTGCTGAAGTGCGAAATCACGACTGGGATGCAAATTGGGCGTAAGCATTTTTTTAGTTTCTACCCACTAAAAGCACATAGGAATTAAATTCTTTGTTATATTGTCATAAGGTTCAACCAAAGATGCTTCCGAAAAAACATGACCATAAAGTAATTTATACCTACAATAAAAACTATTTAGAAAAGCGTCGCCGAATATTGAAACTGACTTTTCTCCATTTGAGTACATTGCGACTTAGGCCCTAATGAAAGATCTGTGTCGATTTGTTTGTTTGTCCACCAGTCACAGGTGGAGGGAAACAAATCGAAAATAGCTTTTCGGTCGGATTTTTTTTATGATGGAACCTAACCAACCGGTATAGACTTATCCAGCTACGTTGGTACTGTGCCGTTTTGACGTTTGGATTGGGAGGAAAACAAACCACTCCTGCCCGGTCAAACCATTCGGAATTTGATTCGGAATCCTGAATGGAGTCAGTATGGATTCCAAATCAAATGCAACAACCGTTTGATGCATTTGATTTGGAATCCATAATGGCTCCATTCAGAAATCCGAACCGGTTCCGGAATGAGTTTAACTGGGTGGGCTTAAGGGGAGGGCGGTAGCATAAAATTGCGAGATCTTGGTGTGCGGTATTTCAAACGTCAGATATCTACACAGTACGTCTCATGAATAAGTTTTACAGCGACACAGAGCATTTCAACACCATTATAAATACTTCAGGCGAGCTAATTCGAACGTTTAAATTGGCCGAGTTTTATGTATGTCAGCTGGAGGAAAACAAAACCCTAAAAGTGTGTGTGAAAGGAATTGCATAGAACTCTACAGCGACAAGGTCTACCCTAAAAAAGTTTAGGCAGACTTCAATTGGACAAAAAATGATTAGAACGGAAATTTGAAAAATATTTAATTCTCTTGTATTGTTGGACATACAAAACGGCGATGAACACGGTATGGATTTTAGTTGCATTTCTCGCTCACTTGTTTATGTACTTTCTCACATTCACAGTTAAGTGGCCACAGTCCTCCCACATCTCCGACAGGTGTGGTTTCTGCGCTGGCCTATGTAAAGCACTCTTTTGGCGCGTGCTTGCCGTTACGGAAGAACGAAAGGAACAAATCAGGTGCACCCTGATGATGCCAAATTTCTCCATTGCCTCGCTAGTGCAATCTAACTACATTACATGTTACAAACGCCGCCGAACCCTCATACAGCAGCTAATTATTTCCGAAAGCTGCTTTCAGATTTGGCCTAGCGCGGAAGAAGTTGACATCCAAGTGGATCCAGAGATAGTACACGAGGACGCGGACGATGAGCGATCAGATATCGAAAACGCTGTGGAAGACGCTGATGAATTAAACATTTTCCTTTGGAACCAAAAACCGAAATGCGCATCAAGGGAGAGAATGGGAAGATTTACGTTATTAGCGGGATGGGAGAGGAAAAAGTTGAAATGGGTGATTTGCAGAGCGTTTTCGTCGATTTATGGATCCGGATCGCAACATGAAACAAAATAGTTCAAAGGGAGAAAAGGAATCTGCTGGTTTGCCGCTAAAGAAGGATCGTTCATTACCCATTCGGAACCGATGTCCATATTGTAATAGAGTTTGCGGACAAGTACCTGATGACGACGCACATTCGATGGCACACGAGTAGGTTAAGGTTTTACTTATTTTCTTTTCTGTAAATTCCAATTATATACTGTTTACTGTACAGGTAAAAAGCCCTTCAAATGTGTCCACACTGTTCGAAAACATTCACTCAATCGATAACGCTGAAGATACACGTCAGGTTTCACACCCGGGAAAACATGAGAATTTGCATGCCACCGGGAAACTGTTCGATTGTCGCGATTGTGGTAAAAAGTATAACACATATGTGTCCAAACGCAAGGTTTCTAATACAAACGTAAAGGAAAAGATGTACTCGTGTAAAATATACAACCAAACATTCAAGCATCAGCAAAGCAGGGTGTACCACATGAGCAACAAAACCAAACACAAACGGTTCGACAGAGGTTTTGAAAGATCTGAAGACGGACGAAGGAGAGGCGATTTGACGAAGCTAAAATAACTTTCTCGTTCCCAAATTGTTAAAGCTACCAAGCACAACACCGGACTACTTGAGCAATTTGTCCTGAGCATGTTTTTGGCAAGTGGTGAGGATAGTGTATCCGTTTATTGGGTGGTATTTGGCGCACCAACATTAGTAGCGTAAATATCCAGCGCCAGACGCAGGTTCCGTTTGATGGATTCGATGGAATCGCTACCGACAGACTCTTCATCATCTCGATTTCCATGAGCTCATTCAGTACTTTATGATAAAATAACAATAGTCTAGACAGGCTACGGTCCGACCCGGATGTAGAATTCAACTAGATACATTCGACAATAATACCACGCAAGACTGGCAGTATACTCGACTGCTGTATGCTTTTCAAGAGCAGCTGATTTTTGGTGAACTATCGGAAAGGATTCAAACGAAATGGCATTTGCTTACATTTCAGCATGTATCAAACAATTGAATTCAAATAGTTTGTACCTTTCCGATTTATTTGAGGCATGATTTTCCTGGAAAGACAAATACCAACAGTATCAAAATAGCGCCGATTTTTTTTAACGTGGCGAATGAATTTTTTAAAGTCACGTAAATAAAACAATCAATCAATCAGCCGAATTTCAAACCTTAACATTTTTTCGTTTTGGCAACAAATTCTGTCAAAACACATCAGTTTCGCGTACGGCGTATTTTGCTATCCTGAATGAGCAAAGCACGTTTGTCAAACTTCTCCATCAACAAATTTGACAAATTTCTCTATTAACAAGTTTGACAAATTTCTCCATCAACAAGTTTGACAAAATTTTCTATCGACAAGTTTGACAAACTGCAGCGTTACGCTGTTTGAAGTTTTGACAAACTGGTCAGTACACTGTTTGACAAATAGACAAATAATCGCTTTGACAAACACGAATGAAATATTTGGCAAACTGTATTTGATCAAATATTTGAAGAGCCAGTACACAGCAGTTCAAATTTATTTCACGAAAGATGCGAAATATTTGACGTTATTACAGTGTACTGGTAGCTTAACAAGATGATCCGATTTATTACTCATTTTTAGGTGGTGAAGTTTACCTGAACTTTATAGGTAACGAATTCGGTCGATGATAAGTTGTTGAAATGATCGTTCAATGCCCACACCGAAAAACGTTTCCATTGGTCAGAATGCCTATCAGCGTATGATAGCTGCAAACATGAGGACGACAAGGTTATCGCTTTCGAATGGAACAATTATTTATTATTCGTGTTCAAGTTCCATTACAGCAAAAGTTTCGTCGATTATCGCATTGTCGTTGATTTAGCCGGCAAATGCAAAACAGTGCTCGGCACTGACGATAAGGAGTAAGAAGGATTTGATAGGAGTGAATAGAATGCAGAGCATTATACATTCTGGAAGAATATCAGGGAGGAGAAATTATATGTAAATTTATTACTATGCTATATTTCACCCTAAGGAGGAAAATTTGGTAAAAACCAAAATTTCTCACTAGGGTGAAAATTTGTTGGTAAAAACCAGTCTTTGTACAGGAGGGCACAAATCCTTATTTCATACTATGTTGCGTTTCGGCTTCGCCTCATCAGAAACCGACACTAACACATTGTCGGAATAGATTAGCGCCGGCTTGACGCAAATCCCTTAAAACTAAAACACACTATGTGTTTCAATCAAACGACTGATCAAACGTGATGTCCCGTTCGAGCAGAAGTTCTGTTTATGCCGATGAGACACAAGTGAAGCCGAAACTTGTCTTGGCTTAGCAGGCCTATGCGAAAGCACTATGCTATATTTCACCCTAAGGAGGAAAATTTGGTAAAAACCAAAATTTCTCACTAGGGTGAAAATTTGTTGGTAAAAACCAGTCTTTGAACAGGAGGGCACAAATCCTTATTTCATACTATGTTGCGTTTCGGCTTCGCCTCTTCAGAAACCGACACTAACGTATTGTCGGAATAGATTAGCGCCGGCGCTAATCTATTCCGACAATACGTTAGTGTCGGTTTCTGAAGAGGCGAAGCCGAAACGCAACATAGTATGAAATAAGGATTTGTGCCCTCCTGTTCAAAGACTGGTTTTTACCAACAAATTTTCACCCTAGTGAGAAATTTTGGTTTTTACCAAATTTTCCTCCTTAGGGTGAAATATAGCATAGTGCTTTCGCATAGGCCTGCTAAGCCAAGACAAGTTTCGGCTTCACTTGTGTCTCATCGGCATAAACAGAACTTCTGCTCGAACGGGACATCACGTTTGATCAGTCGTTTGATTGAAACACATAGTGTGTTTTAGTTTTAAGGGATTTGCGTCAAGCCGGCGCTAATCTATTCCGACAATACGTTAGTGTCGGTTTCTGATGAGGCGAAGCCGAAACGCAACATAGTATGAAATAAGGATTTGTGCCCTCCTGTACAAAGACTGGTTTTTACCAACAAATTTTCACCCTAGTGAGAAATTTTGGTTTTTACCAAATTTTCCTCCTTAGGGTGAAATATAGCATAGTGCTTTCGCATAGGCCTGCTAAGCCAAGACAAGTTTCGGCTTCACTTGTGTCTCATCGGCATAAACAGAACTTCTGCTCGAACGGGACATCACGTTTGATCAGTCGTTTGATTGAAACACATAGTGTGTTTTAGTTTTAAGGGATTTGCGTCAAGCCGGCGCCAATCTATTCCGACAATGTGTTAGTGTCGGTTTCTGATGAGGCGAAGCCGAAACGCAACATAGTATGAAATAAGGATTTGTGCCCTCCTGTACAAAGACTGGTTTTTACCAACAAATTTTCACCCTAGTGAGAAATTTTGGTTTTTACCAAATTTTCCTCCTTAGGGTGAAATATAGCATAGTGCTTTCGCATAGGCCTGCTAAGCCAAGACAAGTTTCGGCTTCACTTGTGTCTCATCGGCATAAACAGAACTTCTGCTCGAACGGGACATCACGTTTGATCAGTCGTTTGATTGAAACACATAGTGTGTTTTAGTTTTAAGGGATTTGCGTCAAGCCGGCGCTAATCTATTCCGACAATGTGTTAGTGTCGGTTTCTGATGAGGCGAAGCCGAAACGCAACATAGTATGAAATAAGGATTTGTGCCCTCCTGTACAAAGACTGGTTTTTATCAACAAATTTTCACCCTAGTGAGAAATTTTGGTTTTTACCAAATTTTCCTCCTTAGGGTGAAATATAGCATAGTGCTTTCGCATAGGCCTGCTAAGCCAAGACAAGTTTCGGCTTCACTTGTGTCTCATCGGCATAAACAGAACTTCTGCTCGAACGGGACATCACGTTTGATCAGTCGTTTGATTGAAACACATAGTGTGTTTTAGTTTAAGGGATTTGCGTCAAGCCGGCGCTAATCTATTCCGACAATGTGTTAGTGTCGGTTTCTGATGAGGCGAAGCCGAAACGCAACATAGTATGTAAATTTATATTATATCCCGAGTTGCCATCATTTTTGCACCGCAATAAAGCTTTCTGCAACTGCTGTCGTGTTCAAATTGGCAGCGAATGATAAATTGCATGGTCAATTTATTTACTTTTTCGGAAGGATATTGTGAATATATATGTGTCGCCGGTGCCGTGTGTTATGGTGGTACCGGACGGAACCGTTGGTCAGCAGACCGTCCTTGTCGTACTGGTCATAGATGCGACGTTTTTGACATTAAAAATGTCTTACTCCACTATCTGGGGCTAGGTGTCATTCTAAAATCTAAACTATCTCCCATGTAACGAAACTATGTAAGGTTTGCACGCTTATAACTCCGATATTACTAGATGGATTTTAATCATTCATACACCAACCGATTCAGAAACACCTAACTTAAATATTGGTAATAATTTAATATCTCCCCAATAAAAGTAGACTTTTGGAAATTGGTAAAATTAAAAAGTTCACAAAAAACGGGAAAAATACCATTCGTGAGGCAGATTTCTCAGACACAGCCGTCAAAAGAGGGCAGCTTAGTTGCTCAATGAAACACGAAAAGTCATAAATAGATGCAACGCATGTCCGTTTAAATCAGTTGTTGCTCTTATCCCACACGAGCAACGTCGTCTCCGGGCGATGCAATAAGCGCTATCGATTTTCGGTAACGTTGGCATTTGCACACACTTGCACCTAAGTGACTAAACCATATACGGTTAGTTTATAAATAGAGGTGACGCGTACCCGTTTGAATCAGTTTTTGTTCTTATGTCGAACGGGTAAGATCATGGCTGCAGCGTCTGGGCACTACAATAAGCGGTAGACGCTATGCATTTTCGGCAGCGGTGGCCGTGTGCGGATTTGTCGGGTACCAGCATGGTGTCACAGAATGATTTGCAAAGTGGGTGGGCGGGGTGGTTTGGATTTAATTCAATACGGTGTGTGCTGGAGTGTTGCGTTTGAAAAAAATATATTTATTTTTATGCATGCGTGTGCGTTGTAACTTGTTAATCCATGTTTACGGCGCTTTGTAGCTGCGTAGGGTAAAGAGCCAATTGGTTTTCATGTTTCATATTTCGGTTATATGTTTTTTATCAGTAAGGCATCTGACAACGTGCTTCTGTAGTTATTGCACTGTTCAGCAGCGTAGTATTTTATATAGGAGAGTACACTCAGGTTTTTTACGCGGATTTTTAAATTTACGCGGTTTTCATTTACACGGCCTGTATCCCCTGCGTGAAAAATCTGAGTGTAATTGCATCGGAAACAATCACATTCCCAGCAGAACTTTTTGTTTTCTAATTTCAAACACTTTTGTTTGTACTGTACACAACGGAAAATTTTAAAACAGAACTTACCGTCCCAGCAGCAGTTGAAGCTGGTGTTCTTTTTCGATTCAAATTCAAGCCATGTCTTAAGCGTTACTGGACTTAAAATTGTTTTCCCAGTTTATCCAGTCAGAATATCTGTCCTACCCTATGTATTTAAAACACAGTTCTAATTGCGTTTTAAGGTATACAACAAAT
The DNA here is from genome assembly GCF_030247195.1 of Topomyia yanbarensis. Lineage (NCBI taxonomy): Eukaryota > Metazoa > Arthropoda > Insecta > Diptera > Culicidae > Topomyia > Topomyia yanbarensis. The sequence continues at coordinate 188,300,444 of NC_080672.1, forward strand.
ACGGTTGGGTATACTAATTTAAATTTTAAAATAAATCTGTTTTAAATTATGAAACAAACCGCTGTACTGAAGATATAATTATGTCAGTCCTATTACCACATAAAACACCTATATAACATAAAACGCTGCAGAATTGGTTTAATAATACAATGTTTACACTACAGAGTTATAACACGTTTTAATAATTAGCAACAAGAAAAATGTCACCAAGATAGCATAAAAACCCGTTTTAACTGGTAGTGCGAACGTTGCATAACAATGTAATTTATCAAATAATTTCATTTTTCCACCACTAATCGATCAAGAAATACTTACACTTAAGATTGTTTACTTAAGTTCATTAGTACATTATTGAAAATTTAAATGGAAAATGAAATTTCATATTTTATGGAGAATCTGTATATTTCCGTTGGCGGGCGTGGGTTTCCTCATCACAGCTCTCAATATGGAACTTTTCTTTTGAATATATTTTCTGGACAGACCAGCCTATTTTACTAGATGGATCAGCCAAATAATGCCAATCACCTAGTGAGATACATGATTAATTAATAGATTACCGTTAAAAGACCTTCAATAAATTATGTTTTAATGGGGAGGGTATATAGCAAATTGTAACATATGAAAACAGGCGAGTGAACAAGAACGTGTGTCGATATGTGTGATAGATAAAAAAGCTATATTTTTAATGTCACCGTGGTCGTGTCCTGTACACAACCCTTTAATTTTTCTCATCTGATAGCACTTGACATGTTTCGGAGATCTGTCTTAACGCTCTCTACTTAGCGCAGGATACGCGAAACCGCTGCTAGCTTTCGAAAGAAAATTCCTAGCTGCTGCTACTCTATCAGTCTCTCTCTCGACTGAGGACTACAATTTCGGTCGACTAAATTGTGCTATGAAAATTGTACTTCCTGGAATTTCACCTAACGAGATCAATTCATTGTGAGGAATTTCGCTGCGTTCCAATATTACTTGCCTCTGTAGGTAATGATGTGTGTGGATTCACTTCGGCAGCCAGGTCTTATGTTTTGGGTAATTTTGCTATCTTATTCTGCTGAATAAATCATCTGGCTAAAGCCTCTACGTTATACTATGGTCACTTTAAAAACGCATTGCTATTTAATCTTGTAGCTCTTGGCAAGTCAGTCCTGGCACTGTTCTCGACTAATCCTGACACTATACCGCTGACGTCGCACTTATTACGGTGATCAAACTTGGCGAGAGCGGCAGTGGTTTCGTCGGAATTGTTCACTCGACAAGCAGGAAGTGCAAGGACTCTGCTACTTATGCCTGAGCCCCTCGTTGAAACCTTCGTCCTGTCGGAGTGTTAGCTTCGTCCGATACCGGAGCGTATTGCTGAACCGAAGCAGTCTGCTACTGGCGCTGCTTCCTTCGAATCGGAATCGCTGAATATTCCCGTTAGCCGAATGTCCAACGTGGACGAAGGCAAACCGATTGCAGCAACACCACCCACCGTAGCTGAAATTTTGGCCTTTAATCCAAGTCCTTGTCATTGACATAGCGACAGACGAGTGCGGCGCAGGTTGGACCATCGGTTGACTCGGTGCCGGACAGGGCGAAACAGCTACAACAGGACCGGACCTAGTATGGGGTGTAAAGGTCATCAATTGCCATAGATCACCAAAATGCTCAGCGACTAGCATTGTGAACAAAACAAACCAAACCAAACGAAATTGATCGCAACAACGATAAAATAATCTAAATTCTACCCAAACATTTGAAAATGAGAAAAAGGCAAAAGAAGTTTTAGTCGAATTCATTATAATTCTATTTAAAAATTGAATACTGTTTTATTTAGTTTGATTGCGCATATTGTTTACATCAGACACACCCCTTAATTCATTGAGTACGTATTTCACTGCCTTTATAATCCTTTTGGAATCAGTTACAATAATCCTTTATAATCATTTTATAATAAGCGTATTGCTAGTTAGGACTTTTATATCAGCCGGGCTCTTTTATAATTTGTTATGAAATCATTATCAAAATTCTTCATAATCCATTGTTACGTAATGTTTATGTACATAGCCAGATAGATAGTTTTTAACTGGGACGGAACGTGTGGATACGAAAAAACCGATTTAATCCACCTAGCAGTGAGATGAGACATTTCTTACACATTTCACTATTGGATTAGTTTGCAGAACTCAGGAGAAGTAGGCACCCAATTAGAGGTGGGATGAAAACAGTTTCTAGTCTTGCACGAATAAAATCTCGAATAAACTAAATAAATTATAGAAATCAACAAAACGACCGAAATAAAAAAGTAAAGCAAAAAATGAAACAATAGGTTTTTAAATTCGTAAAATGAGTAGAAAAATTAATGGAAATCATTATAATTTTGATCCAAATACACGAATCAAATTAGAATAGGTTATTACATAAAAATTAAGATTATATTTAGAAATAGTTATAAGATTAATAGAATAAATTGACGCATACTAACAAATTGAATGAAATAAAACGAATGATTGAACATGAAATGCATAAAATTAAAGATATGAATAAAATGAATCAGATAAATCAAATGAATCAAATGAATCAAATGAATTAAATGAATCAAATGAATCAAATGAATCAAATGAATTAAATCAATCAAATAAATCAAATGAATCAAATGATTCAAATGAATCAAATGAATCAAATGAATCAAATGAATCAAATGAATCAAATGAATCAAATGAATCAAATAAATCAAATAAATCAAATAAATCAAATAAATCAAATAAATCAAATGAATCAAATGAATCAAATGAATCAAATGAATCAAATGAATCAAATGAATCAAATGAATCAAATGAATCAAATGAATCAAATGAATCAAATGAATCAAATGAATCAAATGAATCAAATGAAGCAAATGAATCAAATGAATCAAATGAATCAAATGAATCAAATGAATCAAATGAATCAAATGAATCAAATGAATCGAATGAATCAAATGAATCAAATGAATCAAATGAATCAAATGAATCAAACGAATCAAATGAATCAAATAAATCAAATGAATCACATGAATCAAATGAATTAAATGAATCAAATTGATTTAATTCATCTAGTGAATACAATGAATCAAATTAATGCAATGGATCAAATGGATAAAAAGAATGGATGAACAAAATGAATAAAGTAAAAAATAAATGAAATGCATGAATAAAACAAACGAATCAAATAAACAAAATGAGCTGAAGTGATAAAATGAATAAAAAGAAGAAAATGAGCAGAATTAAATGCATTGATTAAAATGAAAAATTGAACAACAGTAAAAGGTTATATATTAATATAAAGAAATAAATTGAATCAAATAAATTATTTGGATGAAATGATTAAAACTGAAAAAGTAGTCAGATGATTAAAATGAAGAAACTGAACAAAATGAATAAACTGGAAAAAATTAATAAAATGCATACAATGAAAACAATGAATGATATGAGTAAAATGCACAAAAAGAATAAACTGATCAGAGTGAATCCAAAGAATGAAACGAATAAAATAAGTAAAATGAACGCAGATGAACAAAACGAATAAAAAGATGCGGAATGAAATAATTAATTAAAATGAAATGGTCATATATTTGAAGCCAAACACATTTTTGAATAAAGAAAATGAATAAACCGGATTGTACGAATTTGAAAACCATTGCATCAGAAAGTTTTGAAATGTTTTTGAAAATCCCATCTTCTGAGAAAAGGCTAATAAATATGCAATGGACTTTCTAGGGCTTCCATCTTTTTTTGGTTTTATTCTTTTTGTTTTCATGCTTCTTTACTTGACGAATTCAAAGTTTACTTTTTAGTCACATATTCCCGAAAAAAGATTTATGTGCAGAACAGAATTTACTGGTCCAGTATTTTAACACGCGATTGAATATAGTAAAGTGAGACAAGGTCACATGTGCTTTCAAGCCCCTTGAACAGAGAACGACAGAGGGAGAATGCGATTCGTGAATGAGACAGGTAGATATTTCAAAGTTTTTATTTGCATTGAAGTAAATAGTGTGAAATGTCTAGGCTATGTCGATTGCATAAAAGCCGTGTTTGTATTGTTTCGTTCTGAATTCTCGTGCAGGAAATATGGATAAATAAGTCCTATATAGACCAATATTGTGAAAAAGAAATGGTTCAAACTACTCAGTATATCCAAATATGGACGACGATAAGTTAGAAGACATATTGAAGTTGCATCCCCCATCGAGAGTGGATACTTTGGGGACTTCTTTTCCTGGATCTAATTTGTGAGTATTTTTGGTCTTTGATCCGTTATTTTTCATGAAAGTTCGTACCAATACAACGAATGTGCAGCTGATACAACTCATGGTTCATTCGCCTGCGCAACGTTCCGTCTTCCATCTGCACACCACCATAGATGGTACGCAACACCTTTCGTTCGAAAACTCCAAGGGCGCGTTGGTCCTCCACGAGCATAGTCCAGGTCTCGTGGCCGTAGAGGACCACCGATCTAATCAGCGTCTTGAAGATAATCAACTTCGTGCGGCGGCGAATTTTGTTCGACCGGAGCGTCCTCTGGAGTCCAAAGTAGGCACGATTTCCCGCTATGATCCGTCTCTGAATTTCTCTGCTGTTATCATTGTCGTCGGTTACCAATGAGCCCAAATACATGAATTCGTCGACCATCTCGATTTCGTCACCGTCAATCCGAACTCGGGTGGGAGGTTCACATTGTCGTCTCTAGAACCTCTTCCTCTCATGTATTTTGTCTTCGAAATCCTGGCTTCAGCTTTCAGTCTTTGAGCATATATTTCATTCAAAGTTCAATAGAGATACGAATAGTTTAAATATCGCACGTGGAATGTCTCTTTTGAAAATTTCCATCGTCAAACTTTCATATTACAATTAATAAATATTTCAGATTGGCAGAAGATCTTATCACACAACTTAGAAATGCATACATAAATAGCTAGATAGATGCGATAGAAGAGAGACAGAGAGAAAGAGAGAGAGAGAGAGAGAGAGAGAGAGAGAGAGAATGAGAGAGAGATGGGGGGGGGGCGTGTGAGGAATGGCAAATGATGGTTAATGCAGTGACATTATTTTTATAGGTATATTATTATGATATATTGATTCTTACATTCTTATCATAAATAAGGTAAGTAGTAATTTTTGCTCCATAACCAGTATAACCTAACTCTTGCAAAAGAGCTAAATTTTCGCTAGATTTTTGGGCTTCAAACATACAGTTGCTTTCGGTGACGCCACAAGTATAATTATATTAGAAATCTTTTATCTCACTACTAGGTGAATTACTTGTTGATCTGTGTATTGATATACCATCCAACATTTACCTCATGATTGAACGCAATGCCTAATCCAAGGAATAAATACTAGAACTCACTGTTTCTTTATCAACGCATTATTTTGTCTTTGAAGTGAACTTATGTATTGATTTTTGAGAAATAGTTCATTTATTATAAAGGTAATTCACAAAATGTTCTCAACATCGAATTTCTTGAATCACGTAGATGTATTTTCATACCCCGATATTCAAAATCGGTTTAGTTTTGCCCCTAAAACACCAGTAAAGCAATACTCTGTATGAAACAATCTCATTTTTAGTTAGTGGAAATTGGTAAGCGAGGACTAAAAATACAAAATGTCTAATATCTCCGCCGCTCGTGCACGGATTTAGACAATCTATAGCTTGTTAGAAAGGTATTTTTACAAGCTTTCTATTTAAGTGCAGTTTGTGGGACAATATTGTATTGTTCGAAAGTTATTTGCAAAAAACCTGCTGCGTTTTGACACAATCGCCCATATATCAAAAAGTAAACAACATATCGAAAATAAAAAATAATAGTGTCAAATGGCAACGTTAGGCCTTTCATTTGAAACTAATTTCATTAAGATCGGTTCAGCCATTGCTGAGATAATTACATGACATTTTGTACATACATCCATACACACATACACACACACATACAGACATTGTCTCAATTTGTAGAGCTGAGTCGATTGGTATATGAGACTCGGCCCTCCGGGCCTCGGAAAAAGTTGTCAAAGTTTGAGCGAATCCTATACATTTCTTTTGTAAGAAATGTAAAACCTAATGTCAATTGTAGCCAGGGGGAGCTGTCAAATGGAGCCAAAGGGAACCGTCAAATGCAGTCATGGGGGACTGTCAAATGTAACCAGTCCATTTAAAATATGTGAGGAAGAAAGAGTGGCTATGCAAGACAAGAGATAAAATGAACAGAAAAAAAGAAAAAGAAAACAGCTATCCACAGGTTCTGTCCCAGGATTTTAATAGAGAACATCAAAATTCGATTTGTTTGCATTTGGCAGTAGACCTTTTTCAAATGTTTGGCTAGAAATTCCTTGCTTCTTCAATGAATCATGTACAAGAAAAGTAAAAATGTTAAATTTAACGAAACAATGTATGATGCCGACATCAATTAAAAAATACAGCTGAGCGACCTTGTTGGGAAGGTGTTAACATTTGGCAGCGAACCAAACCAAGTTTCTCATACTATGATCGAATCAACAAAAATTCCAAGATCATGTAAACAATCTCTTTGAACTGTCAAAAAAGTGAGGTTAAACATTACCATGCAACGTTCTCCACCGAGAGGTTCACTTAAGTTTGTTTACATAACCAATGAACTTTGTACCGCGACTCACCACTTCATTTGCCGCGTTGCCAGGAAGCCAAGCAAAAATATACAAAACAGTGCTGCCCAAACACATATTTTGAGTCCCACCATTCTTGCAAAGGTGAAAAAAATACTCAACATTCTTGCATTTTTCAAATTTAAAAAAATCATTAAAAAATCACGATAGCTCTAAAAAGTCTCATTTCAGCGGAAATATTCTTAAAAATGTGTAGTCTTTTGAATAAAAATAAGAAAAAAGGGGGTTAGGTCGGACGAGAAAGGTCTATTAGAGATGAACTAATGATATTGAAACTTAATAGACAACCCAAGGAATGTAATTTCTGCATCAAACCAAACAAATGCAGAGAAACTTGGCAGTGTAGGAGGCAAATACATTAACAGGGTCCAAAATATGTAGGGGTCCAAATTAGGTTGGTTACCCTACACAGATAGACATACGACTAGCACAAAATTGTACACTAGTTCGAAAAACTACAATTTTTACCAAACGACAACTAATAGGTTTCTACTTATGTATTTATTAAATTAATTTAGTTAGCCTATGCACGATGACGAAGCCGACCAATAAATGGACACACAATGACTTCCACTGAGCCCCGTCCACGAATACCGGCATTAAACTGTGGAAAAATGTTTGCAAACACGGTACACAGCAAAAGTCAATCCACGTTGACTCGCCAGTCGGCCACGTCACCGCGCACAGACTAGTGGTTGAGTGTTAATATGCGCAGGTGCAGAGTATGAAAAAAACCTGTTTTAATCCACCTAACGGTGCAGTTGTGCCTTTCTCAATCATGAACACGAGAATGTTTGCGTTGTTCATATTCATTAAAAGCTTTCAAATGCATATATTACATTTTAATACATCACATGACAACTATATACAGGAAAATAAATCATAATTCGAGTTCTAAAATTTTGAAAAAGAAAAAACAGCGACGGTAATATTGAACTGAAAAAAGGTGCGAAATCGGCAGTCCCAAAAAGTCGATTTTCATAAAAAAAAATCTTTGAAAATAAAATGAGTTCCGGCTTATATGGGAATTTCATATGTGACCGGACGATTTAGTCTATATTTCCGGACCCATACAAGCGATCCGTACGAAATTTTATAGACATCTACGGGGATATTATAGCTGTCATTTGGGACTAAGTTTGTGAAAATCGGCCCAGCCATTTCCAGGAAACTGATGTGAGTTCGTAAATTTTTTTTTTGCTTTTCCCGGGCACTTCCGGAACCGTCTATGGTGGTCAATGTAGTCAACGAAAGTTTGGTTGGCCGTCGGTGACCTAGAACAGCAAATTTAAGTTGTTTGAGAGACATTTTAGCGAAATTTTTACCTTTTTTGCTTTCATCGGAGTATCGGTTTGAATCACAATTTGCTATGTGATCGCACGCCACAACCTGTAACTCCGGAACCGGAAGTCGGATCGGGATGAAATTAAATAGCCATTTACGGGGACGTAATACCTTTCATTTTAGGCCAAGTTTAGTCGAATCGGTCCAGCCATCTCCGAGAGACCGATGTGACTGTTATTCTGAATTTAGATACTTCCGCCGGGGCTTCCGGAACCGATGATGGTGGCCAATGTGGCCAAATAGGCTTTGAATGGATGTTAGTGACCTAATACTACAAATCGAAGCAGTTGTGGTCATATTTTGGAAAAATTGTCACCTTTATACATTCATTGCAGAATTTATTAAGATCGACATTTTCTGCGTGATAGTACTCATCACCCTGTAATTCCGAAACCGGAAGTCGGATCCATTAGAAATTCAATAGCAGCCTATGGGAACGTTGCACCTTTCACTTGAGACTAAGTTTGTCAAAATCGGTTAAGCCATCTCTGAGCAAAATGAGTGACATTTTCGGTCACATACACACACATACGCACATACACACACATACGCACATACACACACATACATACATACACACAGACATTTGCCGAACTCGACGAACTGAATCGAATGGTATATGTCACTCGGCCCTCCGGGCCTCCGTTAAAAAGTCGGTTTTCAGAGCAATTGCAATACCTTTCTATTGAGAAAGGCAAAAATATTGCTTAGATGTTGCACTATTGACTGAATAGACTAACACTCTAGTTCTCGCCAATTTTTTTGGATACGATATTTTTTTCAACAATAATCCTACCCCCTTAAGTAAGAACGGATTTCATCAGTAGGTGTCAACCGGTGCTGATAGTCTTAGACTATCAGCACCGGTGCGTAAGTAAATGCGTGTGTATTTTGATTACGCTAAACGATAATAATATATTTAGACACCCGTTTTCGCACCGGTCGTTGGTAAATGGGTTGCCAAAATAATAATCTGTTTTCACACCGGTAGCTGTTATTATAGTAACGTTACATTTTTTTTTGCAATCATGCAATAAAAAATCGTTATTTTTATATTTATTTGGATTTAATTCAGTGAAAAATTAAAGGGTTGTGTACAGGACACGACCACGGTGACATTAAAAATGTAGCTTTTTTCAAGAGCGTGCAAATGAATTTTACCCATCACACATATCGACTCACGTTCTTGCTCACTCGCCTGTTTTCATATGTTACAATTTGCTATATGCCCTCCCCATCAAAACATAATTTATTTAAGGTCTTTTAACGGTAATCTATTAATTAATCAAGTATCTCACTAGGTGATTGGCATTATTTGGCTGATCCATCTAGTAAAAATAGGCTGGTCTGTCCATAAAATATATTCAAAAGAAAAGTTCCATATTGAGAGCTGTGATGAGGAAGCTCACGCCCGCCAACGGAAATATACAGATTCTCCATGAAATATGAAATTTCATTTTCCATTTAAATTTTCAATAATGTACTAATGAACTTAAGTAAACAATCTTAAGTTTAAGTATTTCTTGATCGATTAGAGGTGGAAAAAATGAAATTATTTGATAAATTACATTGTTATGCAACGTTCGCACTACCAGTTAAAACGGGTTTTTATGCTATCTTGGTGACATTTTTCTTGTTGCTAATTATTAAAACGTGTTATAACTCTGTAGTGTAAACATTGTATTATTAAACCAATTCTGCAGCGTTTTATGTTATATAGGTGTTTTATGTGGTAATAGGACTGACATAATTATATCTTCAGTACAGCGGTTTGTTTCATAATTTAAAGCAGATTTATTTTAAAATTTAAATTAGTATACCCAACCGTTCTATTTGTTATATACTTTAAAACGCAATTAGAACTGTGTTTTAAATACATAGGGTAGGACAGATATTCTGACTGGATAAACTGGGAAAACAATTTTAAGTCCAGTAACGCTTAAGACATGGCTTGAATTTGAATCGAAAAAGAACACCCGCTTCAACTGCTGCTGGGACGGTAAGTTCTGTTTTAAAATTTTCCGTTGTGTGCAGTACGAAACAAAAGTGTTTGAAATTAGAAAACAAAAAGTTCTGCTGGGAATGTGATTGTTTCCGATGCAATTACACTCAGATTTTTCACGCAGGGGATACAGGCCGTGTAAATGAAAACCGCGTAAATTAAAAAAAAACGCGTTAATGAAAACCGCGTAAATTTCAAAATCCGCGTAAAGAAACCTGAGTGTACTCTCCTATATAAAATACTACGCTGCTGAACAGTGCAATAACTACAGAAGCACGTTGTCAGATGCCTTACTGATAAAAAACATATAACCGAAATATGAAACATGAAAACCAATAGGCTCTTTACCATACGCAGCTACAAAGCGCCGTAAACATGGATTAACAAGTTACAACGCACACGCATGCATAAAAATATTTTTTTCAAAAGCAACACTCTTAAGCAGCACACACCGTATTGAATTAAATCCAAACCACCCCGCCCACCCACTTTGCTAATCATTCTGTGACACCGTGCTGGTACCAGAAAAATCCGCACACGGCCACCGCTGCCGAAAATGCATAGCGTCTACCGCTTATTGTAGTGCCCAGACGCTGCAGCCATGATCTTACCCGTTCGACATAAGAACAAAAACTGATTCAAATGGGTACGCGTCACCTCTATTTATAAACTAACCGTATATGGTTTAGTCACTTAGGTGCGAGTGTGTGCAAATGCCAACGTTACCGAAAATCGATAGCGCTTATTGCACCGCCCGGAGACGATGTTTCTCGTATGGGATAAGAGCAACAACTGATTCAAACGGACATGCGTTGCTTCTATTTATGACTTTTCGTGTTTCATTGAGCAACTAAGCTGCCCTCTCTTGATGGCTGTGTCTGAGAAATCTGCCTCACGAATGGTAATTTTCCCGTTTTTCGTGAACTTTTTAATTTTACCAATTTCCAAAAGTCTACTTTTATTGGGGAGATATTAAATTATTACCAATATTTAAGTTAGGTGTTTCTGAATCGGTTGGTGTATGAATGATTAAAATCCATCTAGTAATATCGGAGTTATAAGCGTGCAAACCTTACATAGTTTCGTTTCATGGGAGATAGTTTAGATTTTAGAATGACACCTAGCCCCAGATAGTGGAGTAAGACATTTTTAATGTCAAAAAATTTGACTAGAGAGAAAATACATTTATTTATTGAATGCAACAAAACCGTTTCAGTAACAAGTATCGTTCTCTTTTCCAAAAATTATTTTATTGAAATGGTTGCAAATTTATTCAAACTGGAAATGTTCATTGAAATTAAAAGTTAATTGTTGTTTCAATGCAAAAAATGTGTGTACCATTAATTTTGCCGTTTGAAGCAATAAACATTGTATAATTGAATTCAATAAGACATTTTTTTGTTCAAATATGCTAAAATTTTCTATGTAATAACAATTCTGAGAAATTTGATGGGTTCGAGACGGACGACGATTTCTATGAACTAAGGTTTGCCCGGCAGTTATTGTCTGAAGCACATACTACGACGGCTCCGAATCAGGAGTGCAATGAAGAGGATCATGTGTATAATATGCAAACAGACTTGCGGTGGAATAAGTTTTTCGGCCATTCAACGATTGTTTTGCAGAACCAGTTTATACGAACGATCGGTTTCGAAGACACTTTCGTTTTTTTATGTATTACGAAGGCTTTGAAGAGGATAATACTATACTGAAAAGCCAGAGAGAAAGTTGGGTTTTACTAAATTTTGCGGAAGCCATCTGACATACATCTTTCGGACGCTACAGTCAAATATATTCGCATGGGAGAAAATTTGCGCGTTATTCTATGTGAGAATCCACCATATCTCAGATAATAGATGTTTAGACAGATTTTGTAGATAGTATAGTTGGCCCTCTCGAAATGGAAACATTACTGTACAACTTGGGCAGAACAGTATACAGTAAAACAAAAATAATGAAGTGGTAGCACTTTAAGCGTGGCTTCAATAATGATATTAATTTGCTGAAGTAAACTGCGTTGTTTTTCGAGGTTGATACACGGAGAACGTTGATTCATCATATCATCTAACTTAGAACTAGAATCAAGAATCAGTAGCGACTGGCTCAAATAGCACGTTCCCCATGTTAATCGGAGATTTGTGGTTAAAAGACAATTATCAAAATACACGTTGAGGAGAAGTTCCAAACCAATATTCACCAAACACGGTGTACTCGTGAACAAAAGGAGTTTCATCAACTCTCGTGACTGCTGTGAACTGCGCTGAACCAACAATAGTTTCTCCGTAATTTCTCCTCAATGTGGATTATGACCCATCCCAAAAGTTGTTTTTCTTTTACTATTAATATATGACATCCAAGTCAGATTGTACCCAGTAAAGTTCAGCCGGAAATGAACCGGAATTCTGGCTGGTTCCAGTTCGTATTCCGGCTCCATTGACACAACCGATTCTAGTTAGAATCGGTTGTGTCAATGGAGCCGGAATGCGAACTGGAACCAGCCAGAATTCCAGTTCATTTCCGGCTGAACTTTACTGGGTATGTGTAAAAATATAGCTATCATTTTTAAGCAAGCAACAACTAGCCGCTAGCCGGCGCTACTATCGGCTATCGGTATATGGACTTTGCGTTCCGTGCACCCAGTAAAGTTCAATCGGAAATGAGCCGGAATTCTGTCTGGTTCTAATTCCTATTCCGGCTGCAGTGACACAACCGATTTGAACAAGAATCAGTTGTGTTTTGGGGGCAGATCACTCTAGAAATGTATAACGAATTTGCATCAAATTAGAAAAAATGCATTTAATTTCCATTTTTGCATCAACTTTTGCACTCTCTCGCAGAAAAGTGTGTTTAACAAACGCTGATTCACTTGTACGGTTTTGACGTCTTACACGCAACGCAAAATACATTATGAATTTCTATTTCGATGGAAAGAAATGCATTTAATTTAGCTGATTTTTAAAAATGCATCACAAGTGATCTGCCCCTAGGTTGTGTTACTGGATCCGAAATGCAAATGAGAACTAGCCAACATTCCGACTGATTTTCCGACTAAGCTGAACTCCGTAGTATTCCGGCGCCAATAACACAACCAATTCTAATTAGAATCGGTTTTATTGCTGGAGGTAAAATACTAACTACAACTACATCTACTTCAAGACATAAACGTTTAGTGCGTACCCCGTGGCAAATTGGTATACTCGAATTTGTGGCAATTTGATACAGTATGTTAACTGAATTCAACATTTTGTTGTCGATACGGTAACACAGACTAACAGACATAACACTCAAAAACAAAGCTTCGCCCGCTTTAACGGTCATTTTAAATATGTTTGTAGTTGGGACTGTGGCCACATTTGAAATCATGGCGCCACTGACATATGAACAAGCATATGGGGGATAGACCACTAGTGAAAAATTGTTCGCAAACCTGAGGGGTAACCCACCAGTAAATGAGTGTTTGGGACTGTGAATAAAAGGTGGAGCTAGTGTTCTGGATAAATTGTCGGATCGATGTTTTTTTAGGGAATTCCCTCATAGTGTTATGTCTGTTAGTCTGTGACGGTAATTCCAAAGATGGAATCAAATAATGAGTTATTGTTTAAAATTATAAATTTGATTCCAATTTATCAGTATGGCAAAAGAAATAACACGGAATCTTTATTTCAAACAACGGTCCTGTGGGGTAGTGCAAAATTTCTAGCGCCAGCGATAAGATTTTTTTTATAATTCGAGGTAGCGTACTATATCATATGGTGAACACTTGTGTCTCCAATTTTAACTCCAACAATTTGAAATACTATTAGAGCTTCGTCTGTCAAATGCATGAGCATCGCTTTTACGATGCGATGAGCTGAAGCGACAATTATGTAATGTAATGTTCAGATTTGCTCTTTTGAATATCATCGATGTATTTCCCATATCAGTCTTCGAATTGTTATGTCTGTTTGTCTGTGTTTAGAACGAGCCATAATCATAGGTAAATTAAACAGTCGAACGTTCGAACATTTTTGAACGTGACGTATGCTGCTTACCAAATTGGTCATCAAATCCACATCCATGCATCCACAGTTGGTATAAAATTCTCGGAGTAAGTCAAAAACTATGGTAACTAATAACGAAAGTGGTTATCCTAGAATTATAAGACATTTCTACATTGTTCGACGTAGAATACTTCTAGTAAATTTATAATAAACGTGTTGCAACAATCAATTTTATTTTCCAACAATTAACTATAAAGTTAATTAACATTTCGTGTTACTGTTACTAAGAGCAATATAAGAAATGTTAAAATGTATTTAAAATACCAACAACCACCCAATCCCGTCCTCCCCTTATTTACAGACTAAGTGAATTGAATTTCATGTGCATTCACGTTCATGCATTCCACTATACTGCCTATGATCAGTCAGTCCTATTAAGATACGAAATCCCATAGAAAACGGGGCAAACATGCGATCATGGGTAGTATACCACAACATAATATTATCCCTCGAAAATATGATGAACCACCGGATGAAACTAGATGGTGATGATGTAACAGGTGTGATCTGTGTCCGGCCATGCGTACCTATTAGCCACTAAATCCAGCGTTTCTTTTTAGGTATCCTTTTCTGAACCAAGCCCTACAGAGTGTGTGGCAAACTATTATCGTCGTGATCTTTCATTTACTGCTGGTCCGGAATTAAAAACATCACCACCATTTGTTCGCAGCGATGTTCACGGGTTGGAATCACAGACAGAACATCAATTTAAAAGCCACCTTATCGCTACCACTTCCTATGAAACCATAGCCATCATGATTATTTTCATCGCATTCCTTTGTCTTGGTAATGTCCTAATAATCAACATAGCATCCGTTGATTTCACAGTGACAAAAGCCACTTCTTGGTGTATTCCCATTCATAAAATTAATTGGCAATATTTGTTTATCCGCAAAAATTGAACGAAATAATCGAAAGCTTGAAGGTTTCGTTGGATACTGTCATTAGCCTTCGTATTGGCCTCCAAAGATAAAAGATTCAAAACCAATGAAATTCCGCTTCTTGATAGCATCTTTGCCCCTGGGCTGAAAGGTTTCATTATTGGATAATCCTGCTGGTTCGACACGTCAATATCTCTAATTCCATTAGTTTAAGAGAGATTCAAGCTTCGCTACAAAAGCCTTTTGGCTTTTTGATTTGTCCCATCAATCGAATCCTGGGATACATCATGCCCAGCTTGACATAATGCTCCATCGTCCAGTTCAATCCAAGCTGCTTCGATGCACTCATTTTTACTTCCACGCAGGAAACATACAGCATAATCAAAAATATGTGTTATTAAATACAAACAAATACTGTTCATTGCTTCAAACAACAAAATAATTGGTGTGAGTCGAGGTTTGAAAATATATTTTCATTAAAACAACAATAAACTTTTAATTTCAAGAATTTTGTTTTAATTTCTGTAAACTTTTAAAAAAATCTTATTGAATTCAATCAATTAATTTTCTTGTTTCACAACCAATAATTTTGTTTATTGAGCTCAATCCATAATTTTATTTAAAATAAAAATCTTCCGCAAGTCGAATCAAAATTTACGCAGAACACTTCTACATCCATAATTTTATTTAAAATAAAAATCTTCCGCAAGTCGAATCAAAATTTACGCAGAACACTTCTACATAAAATTTATCGCGAGATCCTATTTTTTACATTTTCCTTTGTTTTGCCTCCTTTCTGCGAATAGCAACGTTGGCGCCGGTTGGAAGAAGTTACCAGATATAGACACTCGCTGTAAACCGAAACGATAAGTTTCCATTTCCCAACCTGTTTACCAACCGCCGGTGCGGTGTCGTGTTATGATGACGGTTAGTAAATTGCTTATACCCACGCCCGGTGCTGATAGTCTAACGGGTAAAATTTGACGAAGATCGCCGACCACTCCACCAAATATTCGATTGGTTCTTTTTATGGGTCATCGTGAATTCGTCCTATATAACAGTGTTGCGTTCTGTTCTAGCATTTTGCTTACACTCGAATTTTGATTGACATTGTAAGTAACGTTTTCCGCAAGCGCAAGATTGAGTGGCTATTTTAGAGCATTTTTTTGCAATTTTCAATTTAAATTTCGACAAATTAATGCAATTCATCAGTATTATATTGTTATTCGCGTATTGGATCTCTATCAAATAAATTCTTACATTTCCATTTATGTGCTGGTAAACATATATGCAACAAAATTTTAGATTTTTGAAGCAATTGATAGATATTGCACCAGAAACCCTCCCTCTTCTTCAGATTCCGAAACCAACAATTATGTCCACCTTCTTGGTGGAAGAAATACGTATGCCAAATCATATATAATATATACAGCTAAAAAAAGTTCTTCAGTACACCCCCTCTCCCTTTCCTCGGCTTAGGTACTTCTCACCCACCCCATCGTGCACAAAAACCACCCCATGACCATCTCCTTAGTGGAAGCTTATGTCAAAATTGTCAAAATTTCTTTACTTGTAAATAAAACAAAAATTTCTTCACATAATTAAACGCATAATTGAAAATATTGCAGATTACTATTCTGACCTTACCTTCTATGTGAATACAACGTGGTTGCTAGAAGTCAGATAAGACTAATAGGTACTCATATAAACATTTTTCGGATCAGCCAAGTGATACGGCAAGACGTACCCTAGCTTCCTCGAGAATTTCAAGGAAAAAATGTACACCCACGAGTTATATCAGCGTGCCTTCTATTTTTGAACAAAATGGAAGCCAAAACTTCTCCAATCTTCAAGCTGGCCAAGACGTGAAACTGAGATAACGATTATGGAGCCTGAATCAGAAAACTGGATGCAGCGAAAGAAAATTTAATAAGTAAACTTTTTTTATATAACACAGATATGTATTGTATAAGTCCAGATAGATAGTATAAACCCAATTAAAGTCAAGATAGGTAGTTTAAAGCTAAGAACGACAATCAATTTTTTGAATAGAAAAGCTCACATTAGCTAGCTATATATTCAGGGGAATAGTGTTACTAGACGGTTGAACGTCGTACAACAGAGATTATTCATATAGATAATTCATGTGGGTTAAAGCACATTAGTAACCAGAGGCAAAGGTTTTAGAAAAACCCTTTCTTTTAAGTTAACACTTCCCTTCACAGAACCAGCGTGTCATGATTATATAGTGATAAAAGATTAAATATTTATTTCAAGCAAATTATCGGTAATAAAAATAAATCAAAATAATATGTGAATAACACCTATCAATCTTATAACAATATGAGCCTCGTAAAAACTGTTGTACACATACGCCTCTGAAGTCGCCCAGAATCATTCAGGAATGAGTGTGGCATGGCACATGTAACGAAATAAGCGACTTAGCAACGCTGAATGTTCAACATAATCGTTTACTTGTTTTGCAGTGAGGATCCCATCATAAAATTTATCCTGTTTTTCCTGCAAATATAACAATTTATTTGATCCATCCACCACAAGTTGATCCAGTTTTGTCTTTTTGTTCCAGCTCACTTCACGAACCGTGGGGGGGATATTTTTTTTTAATTTTTCTCAGCTCACAATCTACTCTGTCATTTTACCCGCTTACTTCACGAACCTAGCGGGAAAAATATTGTTTTTGTTTTTATGCTCCGCCCACTAACCAATAAGTCTCCACCTTGTTGTTTTTTCCGGCTCACTTCACGAACCTAGCGGGAAAAAATATTGTTTTTGTTTTTATGCTCCGCCCACTAACCAATAAGTCTCCACCTTGTTTTTTTTTCCGGCTCACTTTACGAACTCGGCGGGAATTTTTTTAATTTTTTTTCAAGCTTTTCATTTTTTTTCCTGCGGACTTCACACTTTTTATTTCCAACATTCACATGTAGACGGCGCGGCAGTAGAATATATTTTTTTTTCCTGCTCGTTTTTTCCCGCCCGTTTGACCGAAGTAAAGAAAAACGAGAATGGCTGGCTGCAGAAAACGTTTATTTACCGTAGGCGGGTATTAATTAATTTTATTACTATTTTTCAGCGTTCTGGCGAGAAAAATTACGGCCAAAATTAGACGAAATCACACGGGTAGGATTCGTTGTGTGCTTATCACTTTTCCGGGCTTCAAATGTACGGCTGGCCAGATACCGATGTTTTTCCCCACCAAGTCTTCCAGTTCATACGAAGATGAACCTTTTATGGCCTTGACTTTGCACGGGATGTATTGCCTACCATATTTCGCGTTATAGTTTTCACCGGCATTCGAGGCTTTCATGTTTCTCCGGTAGACTAATTGCCCAACGGTGAATGATTTGGCGAATCGACGATGCCTTTAATTATACTGATTTCGTGTAGTGTCGTTTGATTTAGTTAAATTTTTACAAACCAGTTCATGAATTTTGTCGAACATTTGTTTACGACGTTCTTTTTCCTCGTCGGAGAGGAGTTTACCATGTCGTGCTAAGCTGTGATCCAATCCCAATTCTGATAGTTCGTGGCCGTGTATGATGTAATATGGCGTGAAACCAGTGGCAGAATGTACACTCGTGTTGATCATGAGCTCAATTTCTGGGATTCTAGTATACCAGAGTCGTTGATCATCTCGAACATAAGTGCGGATGGCCGTATTGATCGTTCGATTCACCCGTTCCACAGGGTTTGCCTGTGAATGGTATCTCGAATTTAACCAGTGTTTGATACCAAAAGAATCTAGAAGTGATCTAAATTCTTTTGAAGTGAAGGTGCTACCATTATCTGAGATAATCACCTCCGGCGCTGAGTTGCGGTAGAACCACTGATTCCTCAGCGTCGCACACATGGCCGTACTGTCGAGTTTTTTCATCGGTTTTATCAAAACCCACTTCGAGAAATAATCTGCAACAACCAGGATGTGCTGATTACCCTTTTTACTTTGGGGAAGCGGTCCTACGAAGTCGATTGATATGATTTGCCACGGGCGGTTAGCGCAGCGCATTTTTCCCATTTCAGGAGTGACCGAAACAAAAGGTGCTTTCATTTCTTTGCAGGTTGAGCAGCTTTGAATGTGCGATCGAATATCGGATGACATTCTAGGCCAATAAAATCGTTTCTGGATACGAGACAAAGTTCGGTCGTATCCTGAATGAAAGTTCTGTTCGTGGTTTTGAATGATTATTTTCCTGATTTCATCGGGATGCGGAATCAGTTTCCATTCAAATCTACTGTCGTACAAATAATTTTTCGCGGTTACGAATTTATGCAGCTGTGTTCCTTCTATTTTAAAATCGACATATCTATCAGGGTGATTTTTAACTTTTTCGAGCATTGACGAGTACCATGATGGGTTAGGTGTGGCTTCGACCACAGCAACACTACGCGACAGAGCATCAGGAACAATATTTTCTTTCCCTTTCCTATGAACCACTGTCATGTCGTATTGCTGGAGGTCCAAGCTCCAGCGACTACAACGGGAACCCACCTTCCATTTGGTATTCAGTATATGTGTTAACGCTGAGGAATCCGTGATCAACGTAAAGTGATAACCCTCAACGTATCCACGAAAGGCGTCAATAGCTAGCAATGCGGCTAGTGCTTCCTTTTCTGCAGCATGGTAGTTTCGCTGTGGAGTAGTAAGTTTGTGCGAGTAATACGATATTACCTTTTCCCCGTCATCCCCGATGCTGCGTAAGCACTCCAGCAACAGCAACGTCACTTGCATCGGTTTGGATGACAAACTCTTTAGTAAAATCGGGGCTACCCAATATTGGAGCTGAAATAAGGCATTCTTTAGTGGCACAGAAAGCTTCTTCCGCTTCGTCGGATCATTTTATAATTTTTGTTTTGGACTTTAATAGATCGGTGAGGGTGGCGGTTATTTTACTAAAGTCCGGAATAAAGCGTCTGTAATAGTTCGCCATTCCTAGGAATCTCCGCAGCTTGGTGAGAGTGTTAGGCCTTTTGTACTCCACAATCGGTTTGATTTTGTCAGGATTGGTACGAAGACCTTCGGTGCTTAAGAGATATCCTAGGAATGGAACTTCTTGAACTCCAAATTTGGATTTTTCTAGATTGATGCATAGGTTTGCATCATTTAGTCTGCGAGCTACTTCGCGAAGGAGCCGAACGTGATGCTCAAATGTCTCCGTAACTATGACTATATCGTCAAGATATACGAAGACATAAGGTTCCAACACACCGTGACCTAACACCCTATCCTTCAGCCTCGCCAATGTGGCTGGACTGTTGACTAGGCCGAAAGGCATTCGGGTGTATTGGAACAACCCCTAGCCTTGCACACTAAATGCCTTGTATTTTCGAGAAGCCCTATCTAACGGAACCTGTAGGAAAGCTTCCGAAAGATCTATGGTTGAAAGATAATTCGCTTTTGGTAGTTGACTCAAAATTCGGCAGGGGTGTGGCAAGGGGTAAGCATCACGTACGGTACGCTCATTCATTTTTCTAGCGTCCAAGCACAAGCATACTTTATGGGGCTTTATTACGGGTACGCAGTTCAGAGACCACTCTGAGTTGCTGCGTTCGATTATACCAGTTTCTAGTAACCTATGTAATTCATCTGCAACCAATCCTTGGGTTTTAGGTGACATTACATATGGGAATTGACGAACAGGTGGTTTTGTTCTCCATTCGTCCTGAATCTCTATTTTATGTTCTGCTAGTGGGGTGAAGGATAATTTCCCCTTGCTAGCAGCGCGGAAAAGCTGCTTAACATGTATTATCTGTTGTTCCTCTTCAGCCGAAAGAACGGATGATGGAGGGGAAGGGTCATTTGCGAAATTTTGCGCTGTGTCTAGAAAACAGCACTCGGGGATTGTGGGTTTTATTTTGAACTTCTCCCAAAAATTCATTCCACAGACACAATTAATTGCTAAATCTGGAACTACTAGGGCGGGGATAACTT
Organism: Topomyia yanbarensis; assembly: GCF_030247195.1. Classification (NCBI taxonomy): domain Eukaryota; kingdom Metazoa; phylum Arthropoda; class Insecta; order Diptera; family Culicidae; genus Topomyia; species Topomyia yanbarensis. The sequence goes on from NC_080672.1 coordinate 188,321,326, forward strand.
TTACTTCCCCATTAAAACCGAAAGGTAAGTATAGTTGCCCTGAAATGTTCAGTTGATCGCCGTTAGCTGTACGCAACACAATCGGTTTACGCGGAGGAGATATTTTTTTGACTTTAATTTAGAGAAAATAGAATCATTGATGAGGGTCAAGTTGCTTCCACTATCTAGTAAAGCAGAAATTTTCACATCATATAATTGAACAGAAATATAGGGCCTGTTATCACCTACAACAGGATACGAAATAGAGCAAATGGTTGGTTCTCCTGAATATATGGTTTCTGGTGCTAACTCAAAATTAGAGAGAGAGGTGTTGTACGCATTCAATTGTTGGGATTCAGCAAGCGGCGGTTTTCGCTCACTGACCTGGAGTTTTTTATACAATATGGACAGTTGTTTGTGGGGTAACCACGAAATCCACAATTTTCACAGAGCACGCCTTTTGGAACTCTGCAGATAATAATCCGATGGCCATATTTGCCACAGTTGTAGCAGTGATTATTTGAGGGGGGGCGATGAGAGTCCATTAAGTTTTCCAGCGTGGGTATCGGTGGTTGGTTAGAAGATGCTGCTGCTTGTTCGTGGCTTCTTTGAGAAGTAGGCTGGTTTTGAATGGGAGTGTTCTGCGATGAATAAGCTAGGTTTCGGGGGTTATTGTTTCTCGAAGAGTTCGATTGTAATTGTGTGTCAGCATTTGGCTGATTCTTTTGCTCTTTCTTACTTTTCTGTGATCCAGAATTATTTATGATATGCACCGATTTCTCTGTCCCAAATACTTTATTGTATGCAGAGAAATTGAGTGCATCAATTTTCTGACCAGCTGCTACCAAGGTTAGTAAATCACTTATAGGGATAAAATTAAGTTGTTTTTTTATAATCGATCCTCATGTTCTGTATCAGTACTTGTACTTTTTCGTATTCGGGTAATTGTAAACTCATTGTACGAAAAAGTCTTTCCATTTCATAATAGAACTCATGAAATGATTCGTTTCTCTGCTGCCGTCTTTGATATATCTTCATTTTTATTAAAGCGTCAAGGTCCGGATGCATGAAGGACCGTTTAAGCTCTAGCACTAAGTGCTGCCAGTTTAGCAAGCGTCCTGTAGTGCGCATGGTCATGTACCACTTTAATGCGGCTCCCGCAAAAAGGTGAACAGCAGACTCGAACAACTCGATCTCGGAGACTTGCTCGGCTAAGGACAGGGCTTGAATTACTTCGAGAAATTCATTCAACCTTAATCCCTGATCCTCGCCATCATATTTGGTAATCGACCATTTTGACACTGGCAATAATCGTCGAGATTGACTTCCATGTAAGGTATGGTGAAAAGGAGTTTGAGCGGAGGTAAGTAGAATATTCTGATGCTGCTGAGGACATCCCGAGGAGGTGTGCCAAGAACTTTGACCTCCGGGAATTGCTGTTGTCGCAGACGCTCCTGGAGTGTACGGAAAATTATGCGTACCCCGATGCTGTTCCCAATGCTGCATGTTGGTGGGATAATCTATGGGATTATTTGTGACTACCACCGATGGCAATGGAACGCTATTTGAAGCTGAAATATTCTGGAAATGAACAGCAGGGGCAGGGTTATTGCAACAGGTGATTGGGTTCGTACTGGTTAGATTTGTATCTACAAAGTTCCGATTGATTGGATTCAAATTGGTTTTACTAGACGTAAGGATAGGTTTTGTTGGTGGTGGGTGATGAATGTGATGCTCATGATCAGGAAGGGTTTGAGTTGCCATATCTCGAAGAATGGGTCTATCCCAACTTTCCCTTTCAAGTTCATTAATTCTAATTTGCAGTGAGCGGATCCACTCCAGGTCATCTCGACTGAGATTTGAAGTTTGTTTGAAAGGGATTATGCCTTGGTTAGAGTTTCCAGGGACATTTGGATCAGTCTCGGCGAAAAGATCATTCAGATCGTTGTCGTTTTCCATATCCGGGTTATCTGGTGTGTCTGGAACGAGTATCTGATAAAAATATTTTTGCAATACACGAACGGACTCTGTTAGTAGAGTTGTTAATTTTTCCGTGTATTCGGCGTCAGTCGAATGATTAAGTAACTGATACAGCTTGTGACCCAAATGCAATAGTCTTGATTTGCATTTGGACTTGCTTAACCAATCACCAGTCGTGATTAATTCACAAATTTCGTTGTACTTCTTCTCGCATCCTTCGATTTCCACTGAGAATTCAACTTCCAAGTGGGGATTAATGAATTTGTTTTCTTCTTTTTCTAGTTTCAAATGTTCTCTCAGACTACGTCGCCTGCGAGCGAGTGAAGGGTCATCGCGAATGACTATTGTTCGCATAGACAATTCAAACACTAGTTCATCCTCTAAAAGATGGTCCACGCGCAAATCATGATACCACCCTAGAATCATTGCTTCGAGCTGGTCGTAATTGCGAATCAACTCACTCATGATTAATTTGGTTAGATTTGTCAAATCGTCGAATACACCGACAGCAAATAAAGTAATCGATTATGAATAAGCTATATAATAAAGCAATATGAAATATGAAACGGTAGCCACTATCAGTGACCACGTGCCAATACAAAATTCAACGAAATTTCACTTCTGTTTAAAATATATCACTGTACGATTCACCAATTATATTAAATCACACTTTCACCACCTGTTTTAAATGGGAATTTGAGTAACTAATTACGATTCCTCCTGCAGCTCGGGTGAAAAGGGTTCCAATTTTGGCCCAAAAATTGGAAAACTTTTCTTATTATTTTTCAGTTGGGCGCCAATTGTAAGTATCTCCTTGTAAATGCTATCTCAGGGCGGACTAACTACCAGGAGGAATTGTAACTTACCGTTTCGAATTCAATATGGCCAAGCGAAAAGGGCTCATGATTAGAGATTAATTTAAAATGACGATTAAGGAAAAACAATCGTTTAATATTGCCAAATTTAAACATAGAAAGTTTATTCACACGGGTTAGGACAAGGTATTTGGATTGGTAGGGTTTATGAACCATTAGCACGTTGGGCGGTTCCTCCGATCGTCGATGTCGTATCCCGGGCCGATTCGCTTAATCCGGACGCACACGTGGACCGATGGCTAAGTAGCCGCTGGAATATCCACACGCTCGATTTCAGTCCGGTGATAGCCGTCTGGAAACGTCGTTTGTGTGCGTCTGGTGTCTTAGTCGTTGCAGCGGTACTGGTGGGCGACACCCGTGGACCGATGGACTACCTGGATAGCCGCCGGAATATCGACACGGATGATTTTTCGCTCCAGCGGTACTGGTGGGCGACACCCGTGGACCGCCGGACTACCTGGGTAGCCGCCGGAATATCGACACGGATGATTTTTCGCTCACAGATGGCAGGCACTTTCACTGCTTACCGACCCCTTCGTCGATTCGATAGAGGCCCGTTCACTCTGGCCGACACCCGTATATCGACGCGGGGGCCTTTCACCCGCGGAACTTTCTTCCTGATTTCAGTGTGGCCAAACTACACTGACGGCCTTTACCGTATGTACTACACCGTTGCTTCAAATAAGTGTTACCTTTAAAATGGTGAAAACTGATATGTGAACTTTTTAATAGTTGTTATCGAAATCAAGTTACCAAAAAAAAAGATGTCTGCATGCTCTCCGACGGCTGCTTTTATCTCCTTTGATGTCTCGGCTTGGAGATGTCAGAGGAAACCAGTGTCGAAACGCACGGTTTTGAGAAACGCACTCCGTTGCTATTAAGGTTGGTGCTGACGGTCGTGCGTAGGATTTGATGGATTTTGGTATCGAGGGGTGTTGAGCAGGGATACTAATTTTGAATTTATAGGGATGTACATTGCGAATAAGTATGAGGTAATTTACGCTATATGAATGGATTTAATAATAGGTAGCAGTGCTAGTCATTTAATTTAATTAAGTAATTACGATAAGTTATAAATGATCGGTATTGGAACGTGCTGGAAGGTTACAAATGTAAGCTCGTCCTTTTTTGTGTTGTCCTCAATATGTGTTAGTCGTAGCTCCACCCCTTCGTTGGTCGACCACATATTTTTGATAAAGAACAAAATTGAAATTGTGTTTCCACTACGGAGATTATCGAACACTCAGGGTAAAGAGTAATGTAATACGGCACCTTGGTAAAATGTTTGAGAATTGAAACCTTTTTTGAATGCGCCTAGTAAAAATGTTTTCCACTTCACTCCAGTTTGTTTCTGACCATATTTGCAATTTGCGTACTGAAATAAATCATAATTTAGGATTTAACCCAAATTGCTCTCCAGGGAGAAACAGTCCATGAAACAGAAAATGCAAACTTATTCTTTGAAATGATTTTGGTGGCCCTGAAAAGGGCCTTTTTTATAATGATACAAGTGAGTTCTACCTTTTCAACTTCCAAATCTATACAAAGTGCGTCCCTGCCGCTTCAGAGTATAGACGACATTCATTGCGGTTTTGCGCTTGGCGTGTTCAGTGTAAGTCACGGCATCTCGGATGACATTTTCCTGCACACCATCAGCATTCGTAGATTAAATCGGAGATGCATTTTACACCACCACGACGAGCCAGACGCCGAATGGCGGATTTGGTGATTCCCTGGATTTTATCACGAAGAACCTTGCGATGACGCTTGATACGGGAACGCAAACATGATACCGCTCATTGTACCGTCCGGACGAACATGTTGCTCGTGTGGTAAGCGAGCACCTACTGATACAAAACAAGCTTGCGTGACCTGTATATATAATATTCCCGTATGTAATGAAACGCTTACATGCTCCTTTTTGACAGTTCTGCGTGGGATATGCTGGCAAATTGCGCATTTTCCTCGCTGTTTCCGAAGGAATTTCTAAAAAACCTTGTTTTGGTTTATTAATAGTAGACGCACTAATTACGAAATTTAATACAAAATACGTGCACAAATTTCCGATCAGATAGTGCAAAAATATTGCGATTTCGTCCAGTAGAACGGAAGATATTCGCATTTCAAACCTGAGAAAAATTCTCAACTGAAATTTTTGAAACGGGTCCCCATATTGAAACGTTAGAAGTATTCTACTCGAGGGGAACGTCACTTCAGAATAATTGTTATATTCCGTTCGATTTGGCATAAATTTTCATTTTTTTCGGAAATTTTAAAAAATTTAAACAATTTTCTATCACATCAAGTATTGCTAAAATATTTGAAAAAAATTCAATAAATTTATCCAATCTCAATCCAATTTTGCTCGAATTCCGATCAATTTGATGTAACTGGCAACTCTGCATGCTCTATTTTCGAAACTTTCAATAATTCTGGCAACAAAATTTATGTTTCTGTTTTGATTTGTTCCTGTAGTTATGCTGCTGGCATTGTTTTGTTTTGATTTTATCGAGCACTGAAACTGTCAAAACGTGAAATTCGAGCAATTCAATTTATTTTTTGTGACACATTTCAAACTATCCTCGGCCATTCCAAACCATTATCAAGTAATGTCGAAAATTCGAATCCATTTTGATCTAAGCAATGCCAATTTTTATAAATCTAATCAGAATTTCAAATTATAAGTTTATTTCATCAACAAATCACGGCGTGTCGTTCCCCTCGATTCTACTTTAATAATCTGGCAGCTCTGAGCATCACCGTTACCGTCCAACCCTGTCAAAAAATGCGGACGAGCATGGTCAGGCGATTTAAAAAGTTTGACGTTTGACTCAACTCGCCTGTGCTAATTACCCCTAGAAACAAATGCAATTTGTGAATGCGATTTAAAGGCGATTTCAATACTTAGACAAATTTTCTTGCGGCTGAAATGGACTTGTTTTTTGCATTTTTCAAACATGGCTGTTCATGTTTAGCTTAAGCTTAAAACTGTTTTTTGGACAGTTGGTGTGTTCTCACTTGTATTTTGTTTGTCTACTGCATTTCATTTAGCTAACGAATGTAGAAAATTGAGAAACCGTGTGTAAGTATAGTAGAACAAGATCTCTGACCTAAAGTCTTAATGAACGTCAGATTGTGATAAGTTATGGTGTGCAACACCAATTTCACCTTTGATTCTTCCTATAATTTAGTGGTGATTACCTAGTATACTGGTAAGTATATGTGAGCAGATAATGAATACGAAAATAAGTATTATTTTTAATTTCCATATTAGGCAATTAAGGGCGATTAAATGGCGCGTTCCGTGGGCGATTTGGGGGTGATTTGAGGGCGGGTTGGACGGCAAAAAAATGACGGCGGCAAATCGCCCAAATGTTGCATTTGAAATATCCCCCTAATTGCCAGCAATTTGCCGGCAAATTTTAGGGCTATTAGCGCATCCGAGTTGGCAAATAGCCCCCCGTTAGCCAGCAACTTGCCCTTTTTGACTGGGAGGGATAGGCTACACCACCTACTGTTGTGCATTTCTATTCGGGTAGTGTAACCAAAAGCCTTTATATTCAAAAATCTGTAAATATCTGTAACCAAACAAAAAAATCTGCAAATATCTGCGAAAAAATCTACAGCTTTAAGCTTAGTATGCACCTCTTGCGAAATGAGGTCGCGAAATATTTTTCCTTCTTCCGTGCGGAATTTTGACATTTGCTCGCGAAAACTAGTCTGTGTGTTTGCTGTTAGATGTCGCTTTTGATAACTGGAAAACGACATCAGCTGTTGTTTGTTTATTTCTTTTTTATATTTCTGTTGTCATTTAAATGTTTTAAATGATGTATTTTATTAATTCATCACGGATGTGTATCAAATCGGTAACAATTGTAAACCTATTTGCCATTCATGAAGCTCTCAGGGAAGTGACGTAATCAGCGTGAATCATATTTCGAGAATGATTAATCATAATGCTTATTTGTGACGGTTCCGGATGTCTCGGGGAAGTTCAGTCTGACCAATTTAGACAGCACAATTCCTGCAAGCGGAAATTTAAATCATTGGCTGGCCAATTTCTATCTAAATTGGCTGCTTCTACCGGTTCTTGAAGACCCAGGGAAATGATCGAAATTCGCTCAAACCAAATCTATTGTAATTGTCCGAATCGTAAGTCTAAATCGGCGTTTGACCATTAAGAAGCAAATCTGATTGCCTTGGCCGCCTTTACCGCTTTCACAAGTCTCGGGGAAACTACCTTCGTTTCGGAATCCGGAAATATAACGCAAATATAACAACCGACTCCGACTCAACCGGTTTCATGTCGAACCAAACCCTAGGCTTTAAACTACGTTAAAAATCGATTATGATAACAATGGCTACTACTAAAGGTTCCGGAAGTCTCAGGGAATGCTACCAATAATCAGTACGGATACAAACCTATTTTTGGTATAACAATTGTGAGAATCGTAATTGAAATTTATTGCCATAAGTAATTCGTGGTAATTCTTATTGCATGAAACACTAGAGAGGTTTAAGGAATTGCGCATATTGCTACTACTTGTATTTATTTATTTATTTATTTTCGTCAAGCATATGTAGACTACATAGAATGGTTTTACAATATTTACTTATATACTATACATTATTTCTACGGTTTAGTTCAGATTTGATTTGTTTTCTAGACATGGAAAGGTCAATTATTACACAATTTTCATTATAATGACGCATCATTCTATTGATGGGGCTATTTTTAGCATAGTTTGTCCTAAAAGATTGTTCTTGGAATAAATTACGAGTTCTTAGTTGTCGGCTAGGTACATAAAATTTTATTTGCGAAAGTAATGATGCGGATTGTACACGTTGAGAAATAATGTCGTTGATAAAGTAAAGCATGGCAAATTCGCGGCGTTCGTTGAGTGTTTGTATATTAATGAGCATGCAACGTGCTTTATACGATGGAAGAGGAAATGTCGTCCAGTTTAGTTTACGAAGCGCGTACAAAATAAATTGTTTTTGGACTGATTCGATGCGTTCTTCGTACAGGACAGTGTATGGGTTCCATACTATGCTGCAATATTCCAAAATTGGCCTGACATATGTATTGTATAATGATTTTATTGTGTAAGGGTCTTCAAAATTGTAGGTGAAACGTTTAATAAAGCCCAGCATACTATTTGCTTTATTTATTATTGTATTATAATGTTCAACAAATGTGAGCTTGGAGTCTAAGATTACGCCTAAATCTCGTATAATTTTGGATTTTTCTACAAGTTGGTTGCCTAAGTGTATGTCTATGGGAACATTTGAAATTTTTCTGCTGAAGGTTATTGAGTTGCATTTCTTTACATTAAGTTGGAGTAGACTTTTGCTACACCACATGTGGAATATATTTATTTCGTTTTGGAATATTTCAGTGTCTTTGGCATTTCTTATTTCCATGAAAAGTTTCATGTCATCTGCATATATAAGCACTTCAAGATGTTTGAGTATAAAGGTAATGTCATTAACGTACAAAATAAAAAGAAGAGGGCCTAAGTGGGAACCCTGGGGTACGCCAGAGGTGACAGAAATTGGTTCCGAGAGTATATTCTGAAAGCGAACTGTTTGTTGACGTTTCGTTAAATATGATTCGAGCCATTTCAATAGTTTATTTTCTATGCCATATTTTTGCAGTTTGAAGAGTAATAAAGGTATGTCAATACGGTCGAATGCTTTACTAAAGTCTGTGTAGAGAGTTTCCACATGGTTGCCATTGTCCATTGCATTTACACAGAGAAGAGAAGTACCACTTAGAACAAAAAAAATCACGAAAGTTCTCACAAAAGCGAATTGGATTTGTTGCTGGTTTTCCTTGCTTTGATTTGAGAGTGCACCCGTATGACGTTTCAACTTGTATAAATTTTAAGACTGGCTCGTATAAATCGTTCCAGACAGTACGGTCGAGCTTCGCTAAAGCGTACAGGAAATAACAGAAATGTATTATTGCATTTCGTATCATAGATTTTACTTTTCTGATTGATATTATGCTTATTGCTGCATATAATCATTGAACGTTCGTTTTCTAAAACGACATTATCTGTTATTTTTGCGGGGCGTCCAAAGAATCATCCAGTTTCAACGGAATGTTCTCTAATTACCTGGTCCGACGGGAATGCTTTTATTAATTTGGCACATTGAAGAAGTAAGGAACCTTTACTAAGCAACACATGATTGCATCCTAAAAAGTGGAACGTGATCTTCCGCATGGGTGGTGGATTTTTCCATTTGTCATAATTTGTCGTCAAAATATTACTTGTGATAATTAAGCTGAAGAAGTAAACTTTTTTTGAATTCCAATCCAATGCAGTGAAAGCTAATGTAAGTACTTAAGGTCACAAGAGCACTTAGCACATATTAGGGAATCCAATGGAAGATTTTGTCGTGACAATTCAATTTTGTTAAAAAATATTTGTAATTTTGCGAACAAGAAAATAAATAAAAGTTCGATCATACGTCAGCTGCATCAGAACAAATCGAAAATAGCATATGGCTTAGTGACCCAATTAACGTTTACAATCTCGCCATCGTCGGAACAGCATTTGAGTTGTTTTCTCTAACAGTCTAACTATTTTTAAATTTATTTTAGAAAAATTGGCTGCTGAGTAACTGATAAATAATTGCTTCTCGGTACGCAGATCTGAAAAGTGTGTAACAGCGTTGTCACAAGTACAGATTTATCTAGAAAGGTAAAGGTTTAGTATCGAGTATTTTTGGTACAGATTCTATACGATACGGATAACATATTTTTGTAAAAAAGTACTGATTTTTTTTTAACATGACATATAAAATAATTTAACACAGCGATGAATACCAGTAAACATTTTGTAAATGTTGAGTTAGACCGCTGACAGAGTGATGGCGAGAAACTGAACTGGAGCTAGCACTGACATTAGGATGCGGGATTCGAGAAACTTGCTTGCAGCAAATCAATGGATTGATGTCAAAATAGATCTGTTACAGTACCGGGAGAAACTGGAAGTACTTCTCATTTTCTACTTCTAGTATCAAACCGAATTAAAAATTAGCAAGTTTTTTTGTTCCTGTTTGCTACGGAGCAGCTAGGAGCAAGAAGCGTGTATTGAAACAAACCTAATGAAAGCCGAGTGGATCTGCGCGGATTGCTTGCGTTTATTGTGATAGGCCGCTTACAGAGTGGCGGTGAGAAACTGTGTAGGGGCTGGTACTGACAGTAGGATGCGAGATGCTAGAAACCTGCTTGCAGCCTACCCGGATATAATTTTACAATGGCATTTACCCTACAAACAATCATAAAACAATAAATATTATAGTTTCTACTGTTTCAACATGGTTCGACGCAGCGTTCTCGCAGTAGATTTACAATAAAATTTCATGTAATAATCAATTTTACTGTTCAGAAAAAAACTGATACAGTAAATTCACATTAAATTTGACTGTTTCCGAGAAAAAAAAGTATGAAGAAAAATCAATTTTTTTGATGTTAAGATACATAACCACCCCCCTTTTCTATTGCAAAAATCGATTTTACATTGAAATTTACTGTAGAAGCGTTAAAGTTTATTGTTTTTGCGTGGTAGCATAACACTAGAATTTACTATAAATTATTGTAAAATTACTGTACTGTCACAGTGAAAATCATGGTTTTGTTACCGTATAATTCTATTCGGGTATCAAATGGAACCTATCAGAGTGAAAGTAGGTAACCGGTGCAGATCCGCTCGGCTTTCACTTTGACATCATCCCTTTGGTTTGCAGCAAGCAGGTTTCTCGCATTATAATGTCAGCTCTAGCCCCAGCTTAGCTTCTCGCCGCCACTCTTCCAACTGCCAATCTGTAACTGTATTAGTGTGTTCAACGATTTGTTGTCCTCCACCTTAACGACGCTGAATCCTTCTGGATGAAGGCTCGACACGTCAATCGTTTGTTTACCATTTATCTGTCAGTGTCATTCCAATCGAGCACGAGACCTGTCAATGTCATTCCAATCGAGCAGAAGACTTGTCAAATGTTGCAATCTGATGAATGAATTTTGGAAAGTATTGTGATAGTGAGTTAAAATATTTTGAATAAATTTCTGTTTCGAATCTCTAAGGCAAGGTAAAACACAACTTTTATCATTACAGTGCCTTCTAAAAGTTGCATCAACCATTGCAGCTATCCGCAATGTTGTTATTTTCTGGTAAACCACCGAATCAGACCCATTCCGCACGAAGGTCGTAGTTTTCCAGGAAGCGAAAAAAAACCAATATTTTTAAAACCGGCGGTAGTTTTATTGGTACAAAACTTCACACAGCACTTCATGATGAAGAAATTATCGACGTTGCAACTCTACGGTGCTAGTTTGCGGAAAATAATGTTGCCAAACCATTTTATTTAGTTGGGATAAGATGGCGAGTCTTTAGTCGACTTCAGTAATTCAGCATCTTTACTCCACCTGTCATAAGTGGAGAAAAACAAATCGAAAATAGCTTTTCGGTCGGAATATTTTCATGATGGATCGCCCCGTATAAATGTGTACCATATGCCAACCATTGCATCAATCGTTTCAAAACCATTTTCAATATGGTTCGTTCAACAATAGATTAACCATTGCCTAGTATCATATCGAACATAACCAGTGTCGTTTTTCCATACTCGACCATACAAACAACGGGTTGTTAAGAACAGTCACCATACCAAAATGTGCTGTTTTCCATATACATTTTGACAACATACCATTCAAGAACCATACAGATTATAGTGGCATGCATATTTTAGGTATAGCGATGGATAAAATATTAGCTGGAGAAAAAAATCTCTCCCCCTTCACATTTAAATTCTATCGATTGATGAAATATTATTTTGCACTCGCCATCTTCTGAAGAATGCTTCGTTGACAGTAAGTGGACTGACACTTTATCCAATTGAGCTATCTCCGTAATATTGTTAGACGAGGATTTTTGACCATCTTAAACTACAGATTTTTGGAGCGTGGTAAACAGATATACGAATAACAAAGCCCACCAGAGCAATATTAACCTCTGGCGCCAAAGGACAATGCAGTATACAAATCTTCAATATAGGATACACGGAAGGTATTGGAAATGGTAACTAAAATTATAATGGTGAAATATATCAGTAGTATTCCGAATATGGTGAGCATTATACGAATAGTTTGGAAATGGTTCCGAAGATTTCTGGAATGCTATTTATTCATACTGGTCCTAACTAATCAGTATTGTACGTATCTGGAATAAGTTTTACGGCGGCGTAGATCATGACAACACCATTGAAAAAAATACTTTACGCGAGCTACTTCAAATGTTTAAATTGACTGACAGTTTTATATATGACAGTTGGCGGAAAATAAACCTCCAATTAGTGTGTGTGTGTGAAATGATTTGCATAGAGCTCTATAGGCTTCATTTGATTTGCTGAATCCAGGTTTGCCACATCTCGCATCCAAATGTTAGTACAAGCCACAGACAGAGTTGCCACATTCACAAATTTTTCTTTAATGTCGCAGATTTATTTAACAATTAGGCAATCCATGAGACGTATTGCTGATTATTTCTTGATTGTATCTTCTGACGTTACTCCGCACTGCTGGGCACAACGTCCGACAAAACCGTTGTTTCTATCCAACATCCAACGAATCTGAACTAATGAAAGATGTTTATCTGAAGGGTTTTTTTTCTGTTCGCAGGAGTAAAGCAAATCAAACTTGTTGACAAAACCCATCACTGAGTTGCCAATCAAACGTCTCATAGATTGCCAAATTTTTGGTCACAGCTTCTTTTATTCAGCAGACAGATTTTTAACATTTTTATGAAAATTTCACCGATTTCCACTAATTTTTGGAAATATTTCAATTTTTCATATTTTTTTGGAAATTTTACACAGATCTTCCTTCTGTTTAAAGCAAAACAGATGGCTAAATGATTTTCTAGACTGAAACACAGCTTCCAATGTGGCCCTGGCCGCAGCTCAGCTTAGGTTGAAAACAAAATTACAACGAGAATTTGAACTGGATCTGATTTTGAAATTACCCAGTTAAATACTCTGGAATTTTGACTGGTTTTTGGCGAAATTTTATCGCAAATGAAATAACTGATTCCGAGTCGGAATTTTTGATTTTTCGCAGCCAAATATTAGCATCAGCACCAACTCAGTATATTACTATCTCGAATGAAAAATAATTATATAAAATAATTTTGTTTGTCATTGTGTCAGTACAGAATACGAAAAATTTTCAACTCCCAGTGCAGATTTAATTGTGGCAACACTGGTGAGTAGTCAGACCGATTGTCGTTTGCATTTTTCATACGAATTAATCCGCTGAGGTTTTCGAGTCTATCATGGTTTACAGACCTTGGTGACATTTCCTAAAAATTGTAATGCGACGTTAAATCCTTGAAAAGGTACTCATGAGAATTTATACAAAGCAGCCTTTAATATTAAAGTTTGAAAATAATTAAAAACTAATTTCCTCTACTTTTATTAGGACCAAAAAACTTATATCGAATCCTGGAAAAGGAAAATGGTTGGCTATCAAAATGCTGTTTGTGTTTAAATTTAATATTCTTATGTGTTGGTTCTCAAAAGAAAGGACATACAATAACCCTTGGGAAGATATCCATTGAAAATCTTTCTTGGTCAGTGCACTAAGAATGAACTATGTAGTTAAAAGTTTCGATATTTAAACGTAAATATATGCTTACATACTTCTACATTAAAACTTTCGTTTTTCGATGGAAAAGGATAGGTTAATATTTAAAGTAAAATATCCGTTTGTAACCCAAAAACGCAGTCAATGTTTGAAAGATGGGTTAATTATTATTGATGGGTTTTATTTGGAAGAACATATTCTGACCACTTGTCGGATTATCGGGGATGAATTTGCTAGACATTTTATACCAGTAACCTCGTATAATTTTTAACTAATGTGTTGATTAACAGTGTATTTTGCAGGGCTTCGACACCACGTGCCGCTAGTGATTTTAAAAAGAATTGTGAGAAGTTTTGATTTCGAGTGGCCCTTCTCTTCTCTGATTTACAGTAAATGTTACAAATTCTAAAAGGTTTGATGTTGTTGAGCGGCCTTTATAAAAGCCATGCTGCTTGCTTGTTATTTGATTTTTGATTTGCTGAAATATTTTGTTATTTACTAGTTTTTCGAATAATTTTGGAATGCATGATATAATGGCAATCCCACGATGGTTTCGGATGTCCGATTTAGCGCCTGATTTAAAAATTGGAACTAAAAAGGATGATTTCCATATTTCTGGGAATGTTCCATTTTTCAGTGACATGTTGAAAATATGTAGTAGTGGTAGAGTGAATTCTTCTGCTAGATTTTTTAAAAATATTGGTGCTATTCCGTCCGGTCCAGGTCCTTTTGATGCGTCCAAGTTTTTTAGTGCAGTGGTAATTTCGTGTTCAGATATTTCGTGGACGGCAATGTCATTTGAAAATTCAGGTATAAATGAAAAGTAGTCGCGGTCGCGGTCTGTTTCGGAATATGAAGTATACACTTCTTGAAAGAATTTTCCAAATAAATTGCAAATTTCAGTATTGTTATTTCCTACATGTCCGTCAAAATGCATTTGGGATGGAAAGTTGCTACTTTTCAATTTCGTTTTCACGTAAGGCCATTACAAATATTTTTTAAAAATTATGTCACCCCCCCCTGCAAAATCGCTGAAAAAAATCAGGGGGCAAATAATTTTTTTTAAAATAACCAAAATTCAAAAAATTGTCACGTTTTATAGAACAAAAATAGCTTCCATAGAGTTTTGCTTTTCGTAACTGAAAACTATTATGGTAGTTTTAGAAATTACCATCCCATGGTAATTTTTATTTTGACCATTCTCGGGTAAATGTGAAGTTTAAATGAGATCATCGATCCAGTCCAACATCAAATGAAACGTTTGCTGGGCGCGGAAGGAAGGACCCATCTGTGTATTATCAAACAAACATCTCATGGAAAGGCTAATACAGACCGACTTCTGAATCGATTCCAAATTAAACTCAACAGTCGATCGAGACATAATCGATCGTTGCATTCGAAAATAATTTCGATAAGGAAACAATCTGAATTCAAATCAGACTCCTGGAGATTTATATGTGGTTCAATATTCTATATACATGAGCTTTACCGAAAGGTTTTTGACATTTAAAGATTTCATATGGGATCGTAGTATTCATACTGTATTTCCGCAGCCATATGTGCGATTCTTATGAACTTGATCAGATCAAAATCTGCTACCAAACCTTCCATTTAAGGCTAAGCTTGTGAAAATCGAATAAGCCGTTTTGCGAGAAGCCGAAGAGACATTAATTCTGAAATATTCCAAGAACCAGAAACATGCGAAATTTTCGAGATAGACGCTGGAATCAAAAGAACTTTGTCTGGCCATCAGCGATCAAGAATGCTCTAGCAAAGCTAAATATAGATCTTACAAATAATGGTATCATCGGCACTTACCGCAGGAAGAACCGGGAATCCATTATCGATGTTAATTTTTGTATCCTTGGAGTAACCGTAAAGATGGACTGAAAAGCGTGCGATATATCCACAGCGACCACCAAGCGATTTGGCACAGCATTGATAACAGGACTATGAACTACACATGAATATGAATATGTAGGAGATATATAAACGAGTGAAGATGGAAAACAGCGATTTTTCACAGGAACGTGTCCGTCGAAGAACTTGAATTTGAGGGTATCCTCTTCAACCTAAATGCGAACGAGTTCACGGCACTACTAACAAAGGCGTGTAATGCGACCATACCAAGGGATGGGAAACTGAGAAACGGTCGCCGGGTGCAATACGACGATTATCGATCTACGTATAAGTTGCCTCCGAGCTTGGAGAAGAAGTCGGAGATCACTTCGGTTTCTCATCTCGCTCAGTTCAGAAGCTAGAAATCGCTCCGCTGCAATAGCAGGGCAAGTAATCAAATTTACCCGCGCGACGCTTGGCAAAAATTGATTCCTTCTGCCTAGTGTGTGATACGTGAACAAACAATGAGTGACAATGCCAAGCAAAAGTATATCACGATGCGGGCAAACTGTGTTGCTGTCAGAGCTGCAAATTTTCACCAGGTTGTTTTGAACTTGAAGGAAGAACAAATCTCAAATCATGCCCTACTATGTTCAATTCGCAGTTATTCGTTTACATCATTCATTCAAACAGTCGAGCTGCTCAATCATTTTCCTTTCATTTTCGATTTCATTTACCTTGTGAATATCTCTGTACTGGGATATTGACTAAGTTTTTCAAGCAAAACTACTCTGAACATACTTCTTGCTGTTCATGTAAGCTTGAAAACATTTAAGCTAAACCTGTCAACATTTAACCTAAACTGGCCTCTACAGAGCAGATGACAACTTTGGTTGGTGAATGAAAAAGCATCAATTTGAAATGAAGACGTACGCTTCGGTTATGAAAATCCCGCCAACTTTAAAGTGAATGATTAAGGGAGGCTTTGAATTTGAATCATGGTTGGGTTTGATTGAGCTGAAAGTTGGCATTTGAAAATGAAAATTTGCACCACTGGTTGCTGTTGACTACACGAAATATCCGGTAATACCATCAATTCATGAAGGGGAGCAAATGTTGAAGGTGAACTTGAAGTTCAACGTAGCTTGCGGTACTTTATGCGGTGCAATTCCACCATTTACGTCATGCGGTACTGAACATGTTAAAAAATATTAGTCAAGCAGAATCATTCGCTTCCCAGAACAACACGAAACACGTCATCGAATGTAATGACATTTTATACAGTATTCCAACGTATATAGATGTTGACAGTATTGAAATAAAGATACAGGACCTGGCACCACGTACTAGTTCCTTCGCTATCAATCCTGTCAAAATACGGAGAGGTGAATAGTGTTAAGGAAGATAGTTGGAGGAACTTCTTCCCAAGACTCCACAACGAAGTTCGTGTGGTGAGAATGCGTCCGAAAAAACCTATTCCCTCTTACTTGACTTTCACATGCTAATCACCTAATGATGTTGAATATTCTCAACGAACACTAGTCACGTACCCAGGACAGATTCCTACCTGTCAATATTGTGATCATCCGCTACACCACAGGAAACCTTGCGCAGAGACTGCTAAAGAAATTCCACCTGATACGACCAAAGCCGGTATACAATCATCGTATGTTAAACCACAACCAGTTGGTAAACCAACGACTGCAGACCGGACATTCACAAACACCAGCTCAACAACGATCGGCCCCAGTACCACTAAACCATCTGCCATTACCAACATCGAAGTAACAACGATTACAGCAAATGTTTCCAAACCAACAACCAACACCACCAATAAGGAATCTAATACCGATGAAGAAGGATTTACAATAGCGACCCGTAAGCACAAACAACAAATAAGAACATCCGACGATGAGCAAGATGAATGCAGTACCGATGATGACATGGACGTAAACGAAAACGCGAGAGAAGACGGACCAAATGACCCCCAATGTGCGCTTCACGGCTCAGTTGTGCTAACGCATTGAGCTGTGTAAAATATATTTAAAATTAAAAAGAAGTCAGAAAGCTCGAGGGAAGCGAGCTGCAAGAACCGCTCTCAACAAAGCAGTCAAGCTGTACAAGAAAGCCTTGCCACAAAGCCAACGCGAATTTCCTTAGGAAAGACCTACAAAGTTGGCATAACAAAAATAAAAGGCTCAGCTGCACCACCTGAAAGGTGCCCGGAAAAGATGGAGGTCACCATCGAAAGGTTTTCCCCACAACATGAATCTATTTTCGCCGTACAGTGAGGAGGATGATCACAAAGATGAAGATCGATTTACCAACAAACAGATTATCGAGATGGCGAAAGCCATAAAAGTGAAGCGATACATGAGAGCCCGGATATGTTCAAAACGATCCGATAATTGGAAGCGACAAAAGCTGATGTTGCTTCCGATGCCGGGACAACATGGAAATCTTTCAGCGTAGTCAATATATCCCTTGGTAATGTTAGAGAGAAGGAGTAATACTGAACAAGCTAACGAAGTACGCGGACCGTGAGAACGGCATCTCATATAATTCGGCTTCGTTATAGGCAGGTCTACAGTGAAATCCACCCGAACGGTTGTGGGAGTTGTGGAGACAGCAGAGATAAGGATATCGTTTTTGCGTGGTGGTTCCCTTAGGCGTGAAGAATGCTTCAATAGTACTAGCTGGGAAGCAATCGCCCACTCGCTGTACAGCACGAGTAACTCTGCAGGATATTATAGAGCTACTTTCAGTACCGAACACTGATCTACGAGACAGACAAGGGGGAATCACAACTACAACTGACGTTCCTCGACTCGACGCTGTGGAACGCAGTGTACGATGGAGTATTGAAGCTGAAGCTTCCCAGAGATATAACGATTTTCGGCTTCACGGATGATGTGGTGTTCCAAGTAATCGGACAATCGCTAGAAGAGGAGACACTCGACACGGAGACGATTGCCCATCATAAAACAGAGTTGGTGATGACTAGCAGCCGAAAGACAGCGCGGTCGGAAAATATATCATCGACTTGAACTTTTAAAGTCACGACGATTATGTTAAGGGGAAGGCTGTGAGAGTAACCACAGCTTTGCTTGAGGCGCCAGTGTACTGGGCACCACGAACCAGCGGAAATCGCTGGACCGAAGCATGTGAACAGACTAGTTTCACCGTCAGGGACAAGATCGAGTAGGTCGAGTGAAGCACCAGCGGTGGGTCGTCGAGTTTTCAACGAACTGGAAGCAGCGAACTAGAAGCTACGCTCCATCCAGTATCGCCGAACCGCCCTCGCCAAGTACTGGTTGGCCCTTTGAGTAGGATTTATATACTATGCGAGTAGATTGCGACAAAACTGGGAGCTAAATGACTCGCGCAAAAGCCATCGGTATCAGGAGAACTTCCGACGAGGAATTGAGGTGGCTCGCGAAAACAGGAACTAAATGGTTCACAGAAATGAGAGCCAAATGGCTAACGGAAGTTCACCACTGCGATTAGCCGGATATGTGTTCGGAGCTAAACCGCTCTAATGTATCATTTTGTCTTAAGACTGAATCAGCCTCCCCACGATATAACGCTTCGATGCAGTCGACATTTTCAGATATCGACGAACTGAATCTAGTG
The DNA here is from genome assembly GCF_030247195.1 of Topomyia yanbarensis. Taxonomy (NCBI): domain Eukaryota; kingdom Metazoa; phylum Arthropoda; class Insecta; order Diptera; family Culicidae; genus Topomyia; species Topomyia yanbarensis. The sequence goes on from NC_080672.1 coordinate 188,340,283, forward strand.
GTATATGACACTCGACACTCCGGGTGTAGCTTAAAAAGTCGAGTTTCAGAGTGATTGCACAGTCTTCCTTATATGAAAAAGGCAAAAAATGAACTGATGATTGCTATACATTTCATAAATCCGTAAATGAATTTCTCTGATATGGCTACCTACTGCGCAACAAGATGGAGAAAAATGCAAAGATTTCGAAGATGTACACGGAACCGAGCCGAATTACTATCATGTACCAAACAAACAAATCTACAAGTCTTCAAGCACAAGCGATAAACCAAAGCTGATGTTTCCACTAGAGTTCGAAAAAGTATAGTATGCACAGGATGTACGTTCGCCAGGCTACTGTATATGAAATACGCAATAGAAAAAATATCAGAGAAAACCATATCTGAGATAAATAATTCCATTGACGCACACTTTACCTTTGGATTCATTTCAGAATGTTTTCCAAAAGTCCATAAGTGAAATGTTGCAATCCTGTTTCTGTACATTGTTATCAAGCAGGTTCACCTTTGACCGATTTCCATGCCTTGTGTGTACAGTCGGTCCATGTGCCGCCACAACGGAACGAAAACTATTCAAGCAACCAAAAGTTAATACCTTAATGTACTCTTAAATGTTTTTTAAGTTCTTAGAGAACTTTCAAGCTCTTATTGGGAATTTAGAAATTGCACTGTTCGGAAAATTATTTAAAACGAAAACTTTAGCATCCCTTTCCTATGTGAACTTTTGATTGATTAAGTAATGTTTGCTTGAATTTTTCTAGTAAAACAAATAGCTCAACCCCGCTATACGAAATCACCCTGCGGAAACGTCCATGAGAACAATCGAAAGAAAATGCAAAAAGAAAAAAAAATGTTTTTATTAAAATAAATATTTATTTTTTGTTTGCCCCCCCCTTCAGAAAAAAATTTGTACTTGGACATAATTTTTAAAAAAGATTTGTAATGGCCTAATTGAAGAAATTCTTTGGATAGGTCTTGATTTCAGTCTCGATTTTACGATTATATTCTTCATGTGCAGTGTTAATGGCTATGTCGAGTTGGGAGCAAATATCCAGATAGTTTTGCCGATTTGTAATGCTATGTTCTTTCTTGTAAATTTTATGTGCCTTTTGCTTTCTATTTTTTAAATTTTTCAGATGTTGGTTGAACCATACAGGCTGCTGGCCGCCATGAGTTCTTCTTCTTCTTTTTACTGGTACTGTTCCAGAGATTAAATTAGTTACAATTAAATAGAATTTAGTCACTGCTTCGTTGACATTTCCTTCTATACTCAATACAGTTTGCCAATTTATTCTACATAGTCTACGTTTGACTTCTTCGAAGTCAGTTTTATGGTATTCCGGCACTTCCTCATACTCCAAGTCGTTCGGGGAAGGGTTTTGATGAATAAAAATTGAATATTCGATTGCTGTGTGAAATACTTCATTTTTCCATAATGGAGTTAAAGATGCATTAACACAGAAGTCTTCAGTGCAGTTCGTGAATAAGAGGTCTAAATATGAATTTTGTTTATTTTTTACATGGTTGATTTGGTGCAGGCCAAATTCAGATATTTTGTCAAAGAAGTATTGAAGTGTTTCATTTTCGCCTACGACAGGGAGTAAGATAGATTCGTTTTCAATGTCTACGATGAAGTTGGTGTTACGTTGATTAAAGTCGCCATAAATATGCAGTTTTACTTCAGGTTCCATGTTTGACATGATAGATTCTACAGTTTGAAAAAATAGTTCAAATGATTTTTTTGTGAGCATTTTCAGGTGGAAAGTACACAGAGGAGAATATGTGCACTTCTCCTGATATTACTGCTTTTGCCCATATATGTTCAAATTCTATATGTTTAATGGTTTCTATTTCTTCTGAAGGAAAGTCTGCGTTTATGGCTATAATGACTCCTCCTCCAGACTTTTTATTACAAAGAGACAAATTACGGTCATGCCGAAATACATTAAATTGATTTCCAAAAATTTCTTCGCTTCTTACGCTTTCATCCCAGCTACTTTCTGTTCCAAGAATTATATTAAAAGAAGATGAAATTAGTTTTTGTTGGATTTCTTTCATTTTGGCTGGGCTTTTCATTCGATTAAAATTTTTGCAATAGACCAAAATTTCAGTCGAATTCTGTTGTGGATGCGAAGAAGTTTTTGGAATATTTAAATTACTTACAGTTATATTTTCTTCCTCTATAGAGGGCGTCGTTACTTCCGAAAATTCGACGTTCCAAATTTATGCGTAGCTTCGCGGAGTTGTTGAAGGCGCCTGGTTCTTTCGCTTGATAAAAATTTTCCATAAGAGTCGAGGTCTGCTGCTGCTTCGTCTGGGTTTAGCCCATATTCCTGATAGACTTCGATGAAAATGCGCAGGAGATGGTCAGGAGTGGTCGGTAGTCCTTCGGATGCGAGCGTCATTTTGATGCTGGTCGGCGTCATTCCTTCCACGCAAGAGATGGGTGTTGGTCCTTCATATATGCCAGGTATAGGCGTACAATGTTCATTATTTTTGGTTCGCGAAGTCTGGTCTTTAAAAAGCGACCGTCGCCATTCGTTGATTGTGACGTGAGGCGTACGATTGGAGGGTGCAAGGGGTCCAGTTCAAATTGGCTGTCTGTGTTCGAACAACATGTGGTTGCCAATGTGTTTAAACTATTTTCGCCGCTGGTAGGTGTCACTTTCATATGTTTGGGTTGAATGTTTTCGTTAGCTGAACGGTACGGGTTGATGGTGTCACCTTTTTTAAAGTTTATGAAATTTGTTTTTACTGCTGGTATTGCAAGACCTGCAATCGGATGTTCGGTGGTTGTGGGAGGAACGGAAAATTGTTTTTTCGCCGTGGCAAGTAGTAATTTGTCTGACGTCTTACCACTGTCGTTATGATGATGATTGTTAGCGCGATCGTTGTCACGTTGACTTGACTGCTTACGACGTTTTCGGTTGCGCCTTGCCTTATCAGCAGCTTTCTCCTGAAGTCGTCGAATGCGTTGTTTGGCGTCATATTTTGTCCAATCCTGCTTCCATTGCCATTTATCGCCCAAAAATCGCCAGCCTGGAGACGTATGATCTATTTTCTGTTGGATTACTGTTGCGTGTGATTTTTCCGCTAATTCTTCAGCCAGGGATTTTGATTGATTCATGCCATTTTCTGGTATTGTCATGTTGGAGATTGCAATGGAAATAGCTTTCACTTCTTCCTTCAATTCCTCCAATAGGTCGGAATTGACGAGAGGGTACGGCTCAGAACATTTAGTGGAAATCAGTTCGTTCTCGAGGTGTGATAGCCGTTCGTCAATTTTATGATTCATATTGTCCGATATTGTTTTGGTCGATTTGCTGATGGTGTCGATCGAATTTTGCAACAAATTGTCACAAGAATGAAAATGCTGACCTAGTTTACTGCATATGTTTTCGTTTTTTTTATGGATGACTTGCATTGACTGCTTTACGTCGTTAAGTAATTGTTCGATGCTACCGAACAATTCAAGACTGTGGCTCTTTAGGTCAGCTGTGGTTCGATGTTGTGTGTCCGTATGCGACTTCATCATTTTTAGCAGCTGATCTTGTAGATATATCATTTTGCGTGTGTCGACCTCTGTCCTAATAATGTGCTGGCAGTCCGCACACACAGGCACCATAAATGCCCGGATAAAATTTTCCTGATTACGCTGCACACCTACACAGGCAGCATGGTACGATCTGCTGCAAAATTCACACTTCAAGAGGAAGCGGTCGTCGTTTATGTTGCAAGTTTTTACACCGCACTGCATTATTTTACTATTACTTGAAGTTCAATAGCACTGTAACTTACGAGGCACGCGCGCGATGTTTGTTTATACGTAGGTAAAAAAATACTAATTAATAAATTACTTGCGGAGCGCTTGAAGAGGCGTCCGCACTCGTTGACGGTTCGAGCGAAAAAAAAAGACCGCCAGAAGCATAATTGTCCCATGTGTATAAGGATTCCCATAGAACATGGGACAGTTTTGCTTCTAGCGGCAGAATACCTCACACAAAAATGCTGTTCAAGTCTGATATTACACCGAAAGTTAGACGAATTAACTGAATTCTAATTTGATGGTCAAATTGACCCTGTATGTAAATTATGGAAAAGATGTTATAAGCCTTTTAAAATCAGTCATAATCCAATAATACGTTATAATCCATTTAAAACGAGTGTATTGCTAGTTAGGCACTTTTCAATCAGTTAGGTCTTTTCATAATCAGTTCGGTCATAAAAATCATTTAGGCCCTTTTATAAATTGTTGTAAAATCGCTATCAAAATTCTTCATAACAAATGTTGCGTTATGTACGTGCTCGGGTAGATATTTGTTAATGGAAAACATGAAATTTCAATTTGTTACATTTTGTGGTTAGGCCCTTTTCAAATGTTTGGATAGAACTGGGTAGAGATTGTAATTGTAATTGTAAATTTATTAGCTTGCGATACCCTGTTGGTTACATTTGTAAATTAAAAAAATATATAATTATAAATTCAGAATCACAACAAGTATGACCAGTAGCTGGTCGAAAACACTTTACGGTGCGATCTTTTCAATTTCGTCCGAGTTCTCCGCGTCTAGCAACTGAATCTTTTTCCGGAAGTGTTTTTTGATTGATCTGCAAATCATCATGCTTCGATCACTGCCCACTAGGTTGATGGTGATTCCGTTCTGTTAAAGAAGTGGGAAGAAATACAATCTATAGGATCACAAGAATGAGTCACACTTACCGAATCTACCGGTGCGTCTAATTCGATGTAGATACGTTTCGCAATCGGCTCGTCCCTGCTAATCCATCGGCAGGTCGAAGTTGACGACAATGGTCACCTGTTCGACGTCGATACCTAAGACGAAAGAATCTCTCCGTAACCTGGTGCTGTAGCCAGAATCAAGTGGTGGAACTTACCCCTGGACAAAACGTTCGTTCCAACCGTTGCTCCACCGTTAGATTACCGGACAGTACCGCTACCGAGTGACCATCCTGGGACATCCTGCAGGTCAACCAACCGGCCGTTTTTCGTACCTGTTTCGATCGATTAACAGTTCTGAAAATAAGTTTACTTGGACGTTTACAACTGTCCTATACATCATATGACAGAAAATGATCGCTTGTCCGACGGTAATCACACAATTTCTCGTCCTGGTTGCGGAACTTGACGTAGTACTGTTTGATGTTATCGAGTGATTCTTGCTCCCGCGCCTGCCGAATGACGATCGGATTGGGTACGATGTACTCGGCAAACTCCATCACCTCGCGCTCGTACGTGGCCAAGAAGAACACCGACCATAACACCCGCCTCGTCCAGTACAAAAAGGAAAAACTAGGTCGTACGTCCTGAACTTTATACCCCAGTCAATTAGCTTGCCGGGTGTTCCGATGATGATATGATTAGTCAGCTTCGCCCCTTTGACGGTCTCCTCACCGCGAACGGCGTAAGGAAGTTTGATTTCCGGACAAAACTTTGCCATTTTGGCAGCTACTTCCCCCTTCTGAATTGCCAGCTCATACGTGGGGGAAAGGCAAATCACCTGCAGATAGTTTTTTAACTGATGGACTCAACTGTGCATTGCCAGCACAAAGGCAGCGGTTTTTCCTGTTCCCGACTGACTCTGGGCGATTATATCCCGTGGCGGACCGGCCAACAGAGCCATCTCCTGAATCTTGGAAGGGCGTTGAAACCCATCGCATAGACTCCCTGAAGTAATCCCGGCTTCACGTGCAAAACTTCGAAAGTTTTAACCAACCAACCGGCGAAGAAGAATCCTTTCGCTGCACCTTCAGATCCAGCTTTGATTCTACTAGACCTTAGTGAACATCTTTCATTAGCAAACTTGCATCCGCCGGGCTAAAAGATTAGTCACGGATAATTTTAAAGCTGATACTAAATATTTCGGGAGAAAATTTAGAATAGGACGTAAGCAACAATGAGATTCTCTTTGGGGTCTTTCTCTTCTGTTTGTTACTCGGTCGTTTCAATATTTAGTACTCAACTCTCTGCCTAATATTTTAGTAAAAACCATCGGCTATGTACTGGAAAATTAGTGCAAAGTCTTATAGTGACGTCATAATCGAAAGAGAAAGTAAACAAAGAGAGGCTGTCAATGTTCCTTATGTCCTAATCAAAATTTTCTGCAGATTTCGACTTACTTGAATGCCTCTGCATCTTCCGCGGAGGAAGGTGTTTCTCCATTTTCTCTTGCAGCTTGTTTTTCTTCAGGAGCTGCTAGAGTCAGAATTTCTGTAGCTACCGAACTCCAAACATCAGGTGCAGCTTTGGTTCTACTGCCGGTGGACTAGGTTTTTCCGCATTCTCTTACTCTGGACTGCCAGCCGCCGGCTCTGAATCCTTATCCTTGATGATATGTACTCAGTTCGCTAACCTATTTGTATTGAAAAGAAAAATTCAAATTCCATCCCAATGATCGCTTCAAAAATAGGTTATAACAAAAAAAACACTTACCGAGTGCAGAAATTTCTTGATCCGTCGTCTTTTTGACCCAGTTATCGGCAGCGCTTGCCATCGTTTCGATCGGGTATTAAAATTCAATAGCAAGGTACAAAGTATGGGAAATCGTCCTGAATCAGCACGGGTACTGTCCCTCGGGTGGTTTATTCCTTGCAATTCGCTGAAATTTTGACCAGAGCGACCTTGCGGAAAAAACGATGCCTTCTTTTGCCTGCTCACTTCCCTGCCATGAAACCGATGATGAGCGCTTATTCCAAACGGTTAGCCGATTGAAGATGACGTGCCATTATGTTTGTTCTGTGAATTGATAAGGACATTTAGATATACAAAGGAATGTTTGGAGGAGGGATGCTACTGGTAAATACATACCGAAAGAGAAAGTCCTTTCCGAGCATCTTGATGTTGTGTTTTCTGTTGGCCCATTATCACTGCGTTCTCTTGCTGGGTGATGATACCATGATATTATGTTGTTGGTGTTCGATCTGAAAAAAATCACAATAAAAAAATATCCGTAAATGAGTGAACTCGAGCTTTTTAAAGAATAGGGTATTACATTACAATGTACTAAACACGGTACTGATCCTTTCGAAATAAAAAAGGTAATAAAAATGTCTCACCTTGCCGCACCAACTGAATAAAAAAGTCCTCCTGCACACCGCATGGTACAGTATAGTATGCTGCTGCTACTGTGTTTGAATGTGCTGTTGCTATCTTTTTTGCAGTTGGTAAATCTACATTTGGGTTGGATCTATTGCACTAATTGCGGTTGCTGACCAGGTTGTACCGTCGGTTGAACGTTATTGCTACCGACCTTTAGGATGATGGTCATGGTCTGGAAGAAATCTTAATTTTCTGATGTTGTGGTTGAAGGTGGTTCTGCTGCTGAGCTTGCTGTGAAATGTTGGCGATAAGCACTCGAATAGTGATTGCTTGCTGCTGCTGGAATGGAATCACGAGCACTGTGTAGGCAGTGATATTTTCAAAAATAGTGGCAGACATGTTTTAAGGCAGAATGTGCCGATGAAATGTTTTCCGATGTGTCCATCATTCGTAAACTCCTGTTGTTCGTTTGAGCAGTAATTGCTATGTGGTCCTTTTTTGAGGGGCTGTTGCTGGATTTGGAGTAGTTGGTACTGCTGCGGTTGTATCGATTTAATGTTGGTTGGCTGATTGCCAGATCCAGGATGTTGAGACAAGATTAGTTGAGCTGATTTGCTTTGTTTGGGTGTGCTGCAAATAATATTAATTATTTAAATTTAATTGTTTAAAACTAGAAACAATCACTTCCAGTAATATTTTTAAACTTACCATTCAAATTCGAAATATTGAATTTCTAAACCACGAAATTTTGACAGGTTGCGATGAAAAAAATACAAAAAATTGCCAATCTTGTGTTTTCTTATATTTTTTCATTGCAACCTGCCAAAATTTCGCGAGCCTCCGTGCGAAATAATAACCATACCGCTGACCATTATTTCGCAAGGAAAAAGTTTGCCTTGGTGACAGCGCATAGAAAGCAGCGCTATCTCGCGGAACTATTATGAAACTTATCGTTTGTCGAACCGTGTCTCAGCTAACTTCATTTTTCATTATCGTTTTCGCGAGAGCTGCGTACCGCTTACGAAATGGAAACGAAATTTTTTTTCGCGAACATTTCGCGACGTTTTTTATGCATAGGTTTTGTATAGGAAATTTCATTTCGCAAGAGGTGCATACTTAGCTTTACACGGTAAAAAAACTTTACCCATTTTATGTATTCAAATTGCCCATTTTCGAAAGTTATTCGAGCTGTCAAAAAATGGGTATTTTTTTGTTTCTAACAATGAGTACTTTTTATCCATTTCACAACTACTCGATGAGGTAATGTCAATGGGTATATTGATCTTGATAATAGGTGAAAAATCCTTAAGCATTATTTCAAGCGAGTTAACCTGCAAACTAAGGATCGTAGTGGAACCTGCAAATTATCGCCATGCATCGGAGTCCGTGGCGGAAACGGAACATTTCGGCAATGCTCGGAAAACAACGTCTGTTTAGACTACTGAGGATGTTGAAAATATGCGCCAGTTCGGCATTTTTAGAGCAGCCAAAAGATCCAGCCATCAAAAATACATCCAGTTGGCGGTTTTATTATGTTAAGTAGTTTTAAAATATGATTTCTATCTAGATTCCTATACTTTTATGAGGAAACAATAATGTGAAATGAATGTTATTTTATGTCTTTTTTAATTCAGAAATAATTCTATTGACAGTATTTTTCATTCTGGCGCGAATTTCATGAATAAGTATTTTTTACGAGGGGAACGACAAGCCGTGATTTGTTGATGAAATAAACTTATAATTTGAAATTCTGATTAGATTTATAAAAATTGGCATTGCTTAGATCAAAATGGATTCGAATTTTCGACATTACTTGATAATGGTTTGGAATGGCCGAGGATAGTTTGAAATGTGTCACAAAAAATAAATTGAATTGCTCGAATTTCACGTTTTGACAGTTTCAGTGCTCGATAAAATCAAAACAAAACAATGCCAGCAGCATAACTACAGGAACAAATCAAAACAGAAACATAAATTTTGTTGCCAGAATTATTGAAAGTTTCGAAAATAGAGCATGCAGAGTTGCCAGTTACATCAAATTGATCGGAATTCGAGCAAAATTGGATTGAGATTGGATAAATTTATTGAATTTTTTTCAAATATTTTAGCAATACTTGATGTGATAGAAAATTGCTTAAATTTTTTAAAATTTCCGAAAAAAATGAAAATTTATGCAAAATCGAACGGAATATAACAATTATTCTGAAGTGACGTTCCCCTCGATTTTTTACGCATTTTGTTCTAACAGTTCTGGGAAAAATAATGGGTGAAACATACCCAGGTTGACGTACAAGGTCTGTACTCATTTATGAGTACAAACGCTTTACCTATTTAATGGGTTATTCCCAGCTCCCTGTCAATGACGACGTCTCTGTACAGCCAGCATCACTGCCATGAAAGCATTGATTTTGAACCGAATGATTAGAAGCTGTATTTAGCTACAAAATGTCGATTTTCTGGATGATATGATATTAAATCTTCCCACAAGATGCAACACGTCGTGTGGAATGCTTGAATATCGAGCATAGTGCCGAACATAATTCTTTGTTTGGGGCTTTATAGCTATAACGCCCTATATATGTCGGTCGCTGTCAAACTCCGTATGATGGTATAGGGTTGCCAGGAGACTGGTTATTCCACTTTTATTGAAAATGAGTAGTTTTCAACGCATTAATTGAGTTCTTTGCGACCGGTTTCACGAACACTAATGAAGTTTCCTGGTTGAAAACAATCCCATCTACTTTTGCCGTCTTTGTTTATTATTTTCCACCAGCTTGTGATGTAGTATTTGTGTCATGTGGCGTGTACGTACATGAGTCGTAGAAAAGTCTATGGGTACTTGATTTTATCACACTGATAAAATCAAGTACCCATTAATGCGTTGTAAACTACTCATTTTCAATAAAAGTGGTGTGGTACTTTTTCGGATCACGCACACTGAATTAGTTTTAAGAAAATAATTCCGAACGTGTTTATTCAGTGACTGTTCATCAAGAATGAGCCAGAAGATCTGCACTTCCGCTTTCAGCGGAAACGGTTTGACGTACGGCTAACGCGTTTCATTTGACATCTAAATTTAGCCCTGTGGGCCTGACTTTATGTGAATAAACGATGTTTTGTCAGCCCAACTTGCTACAGCTCGTCCATCCCGACGTATCTGTCGCCCACGACAGATTTGCTAATGTTTGTGCTCATTCTCTTTTTACAAAAATATTGTTTCTTTCTTTTACTGTTTACATTAGTCTGATTTGTTTACATTGCATGTCGCTTATTCATCGTCTAAATACTCTTCATCTACATAATCTCCTGACTCGGTCCTATCTAGATACTCAATATCTTCAAACTCTTCTGAATCGGAAAATTTAGAGATTTCATCGTTCAAACTCCTCTGGTACAACCGCATGTTACTGGGGTCGAATACCCCTTCGAATTTACGATTAGAAACCTGGTAACCATCAATATCCGAGATAACGTATCGATTACGATCCAATACTTTTTGACGACGTATGGCCCTTTAAACATAGGATTCAATTTGCTTCTTTCCCCTACTTGTTTAACAGGCCGAACAGAAACGAGATCACCTTCACGGTACTGAGTGTTCACTTTACTCCGCATATCGTACTGGTCTTTGTTATAATGTTGTAACTTACGAATGTTACCCGAGGCTGCATCTCTAATTGCAAATAAATCGCGGTCAAAATTTTCATTCAAAACATAAACGTAAGTGGTTAGGTTTTCCGAAACAATTCGCTTTTGAATTATACCAAACAACAATCGTGAGGGTACATCACCAATCGATCGATTAAACGAATTATTTAGCAAATACTCCGCCTCAACCAAAACCGTGTCCCAATCTTGTGAACGCTCCTCAACCAACTTACTCAACAACGGGATCAACGTTCGATTGTATCGTTCTATCTGCCCATTCGCTTGTGGGCACGCAGTTGCTACAAGCTGATGACGGATACCATGATCCTTTACGAAAGACGCAAATTGTTTGGAAGTAAACGCTGTTCCCCTGTCGGTTACTAAAACTTCGGGTACCGAATATGCAATATGATATGACTTGAGATGTTTCATAACTTCACGAGAGCTAGTTGTCTTTATCGCATAAAGCTTCAAAAACTTCGTGAAGGCATCTACAACCGCGAGAATATGAACATTTTTCCCTTTAGTCAATGTTAACGGTCCGAGATAGTCTGCGTGAATTGTATGGAACGGGATACACATCTTATCAACGATCAGAAGAGGTCCATCCTAGGGGCAGATCACTTGTGATGCATTTTTAAAAATCAGCGAAATTAAATGCATTTATTTCCATCAAAATAGAAATTCATAATGTATGTTGCGTTGCATGCAATGTTTTTTCGTTGCGTGCAATGTTGTTTGCGTTGCGTGTAAGACGTCAAAACCCTACAGAAAAACTAGCCCTACATTTAACAAAACGTCGAACAATATGGAGTGTAGGACGTTTGTTAAACAAACTTTTCTGCGAGGCAGTGCAAAGCTGATGCAAAAATGGAAATTAAATGCATTTTTTTCAATGTGATGCAAATTTGTTATACATTCTTAGAGTGATCTACCCCTAGGGTCCATCTAACTTCCTCAACTTCGGATTGAACGCGATACACGTAATACATTTCGAAATGTGATCAATGATCATGAAGTTTTAATTGCACTTGAGGAAACCAATACGATCGCTTGATTAGTTCACTCACTTTGTCGATACCGAAATGCCCTTAGTCATTGTGATATTTAAACATCACCGACTGTTCCATGCTAACGGGAACATACAACAACAAACGATTTTTGTTTTTCCGGAACAACAGATTATCTCTGATCTCATAAAACTTGCTTTCGCGATGCTCCAAAGTCGTTTTAATTCTTATCACGTTCGAATCGCGTATTTGGTTTACGTAAAGTGCATTGTTGAATATGGAGTCGGATTCCCGGTCGATAGCATAGCAATGCATTCGCGATAATGCATCCACATGTTGCATTTTCGTACCCGCTCGATGTTCGATTTCATAGTCGAACTGATCCAAAAACTAAGGGCCCAACGCGCGATTTTTGGGTTGATATCCTTTTTCGCTAATGTCACCTTTAACGAGTTGCAGTCCGTTACGATTTTGAAAGAAATCCCGAAAAGATAGACGCGAAAGCGTTTAACGCTGTATACGATTGCCAGTGTTTCAAGTTCGAACGAATGTAAAACCGTTTCTACCGCAGTAGTTTTACGCGAATAGAACATAACTGGATGGAACTGATTGTCGAACATCTGTCGCTGCATCAGTATTCCGCCGAACCTGCTAGCTGACGCGTCCGTATGCAGCTGTGTTTCCAAAGATGGCGAATAGATGCTCAATACAGGTTTCGAAATTAATGCCTCTTTCAGCTTCTCAAACGCATCGAAATGTCGTGACTCAAACTTGAACTTCGTATCATGATTGTTCATCAGTTCGTATAACGGATTCGCGATCTGGTTATACCGATAGATGAACTTTCTGAAATAACTCATGAATCCGAGAAATCTTTGCAACGCTTTTTCATTCTATGCTGATTGCACGGTCGAATCTGATTAAATGTTACTTCGTAACCGAGAAATACAACGTTCAACTTCAAGAAAGAGCATTTCTTGATGTTCAACTGAATGTGATTATCTGATAACACTCGAAATAGCCTTTTCAGTAAATCTAAATGCTCCTCAATAGTCTCAGAGCTTGCCATAATATCATCAATAAAAACTACAATCTCAACACTTTTAATGAATGGATCCAAAACTTGAGAAACATACCGCGCAAATATACTAGGTGAGTTGGCGTAACCGAACGGCAGTTTGTTGAATTCGTATTGCCCGCTTTCCGTAATGAACGACGTGTATTTTTCGAGTCTTCCGCGATATCGACATGATAGAAGCCGTTCTTCATATGAAGCGAAGTAAAATATTTACGCCCCTGAAGTCTACTTATCTGGTCTTCAATTATTGGAAGAGGATAATGGTTACGCTCGACAAGTCGGTTCAACGGCTTATAGTTGACACAGAGACGATATTCTCCGTTTTTCTTCCGCGTTAGTACTACCCGGCTCGTATAAGGCGATTCACTCTCACGAATTATACCTTTCGCTAACAAATCATTAATAATCTTGTTTTGCTCCTTCCGCTCATAATCACTTAAACGTTGAGGAGTTGAATTGAAATATCTGTTATCTTTGAGCTTTATCTCAACACAGTACTTTACTAAGGGTTCGATCGGTTTATCGCGAGACAAGTACTCAGCTTCGAACAGTTTGCACACTGTACCGCTTAACGATCGAGTTTCATCTGAATCACCAACATCAAGAGTACATTTTTCGTCCATGAACAAAGATTCTACATCGCCGTCAAAAACATCTTGCATCGCTTCAACATCGAAGTTTGTTTTTACACCTCGATCGTGCTTAAATATCAATCCGCGAATATCATTCTCTTCGAAAAATGTTCTACCCACTATCATGCCCATTTTCATCGTACTATCTGCGACCACTGTTAAATTAGCTACAAATACATCCGATCTAATTATGGCTCTGGTCGAGTACGACCGTAACATTTCGATTTGCGAATTATTTGCCCCCACCAATTCTTCGTCACTATTGGGACAATACATTTGTTTGGTAGAAAAACAACATTTTTAATAAGACTGATGCCCCGTGAGTCTTATTAAAAAATGTTGTTTTTCTAACAAACAAATGTATTGTCCCAACAATGACGAAGAATTGGTGGGGGCAAATAAATCGTAAATCGAAATGTTAGGGTCGTACTCGAGTACTCGGCAAGTGACTCGATCATTTGCAGCTGGTCTCCCAGGATAAGCTCAACTGGTAATAACGGTTGACCATCGATCTCCAAGAATTTTTCAACGTTGCTTCTTTTATCACTTACCTTTCCCTTCTGTCCAATGGCGTTCATCCTGAACACATAATTGTCATACGATACCTTTCCATGCTTCACGCTCTTTGCCAATCGTCGATGTACATCGGCTTCATCTTCGTGATCCGGGAAGGCAACGCAAATTTTTGCCTTAAAATCGTCCCACGCATTAATCGACAGTCGCTCGCCTAGATACCACTGGTACGCCGCACCCGATAGACGACAGGATGCGTACAACAGTGTCGTTTTTGATGACCACGAATACAGTACTCGATAGTGATCGACTGTTTCGATCCAATCCCCGACACCACCTCCTTCCTTGAACTGCGGAATTAACTGCTTCAGTTCCTCCGGATGGAAATACCGTTCGCCAGTGCCGGTTGACAACAGTGTTTGGTCTTCGTCTGCCAATTTTTGCTCCTCAGTCTTCGAATATTCCTCTTCGTCCTCCTCCTCCTCTGGTCCAAGAGACTTTCGGCCTCCCTTTCGTCGTGGCATTTTTGCTTCTGCGCTGGAAGTTCAAAATTCGCTGCCTCCGGATGGGGCTGGAGCCATGCCTCCCGTTTTCGCTGGTCGACACTTGCTTCACACGCGTTTTCGATAAATTATTAGCCGCTCGATTCCGGGTTTTTCTTATCCATACTTATCAGGTCAGTCGCAGCTCAATAATATAATTGGACTAGGACTGATCCCACTTCTGAAATAGTTGTGGTACTTTTTCGGATCACGCACACTGAATTAGTTTTAAGAAAATAATTCCGAACGTGTTTATTCAGTGACTGTTCGTCGAGAATGAGCCAGAAGATCTGCACTTCCGCTTTCAGCGGAAACGGTTTGACGTACGGCTAACGCGTTTCATTTGACATCTAAATTTAGCCCTGTGGGCCTGACTTTATGTGAATAAACGATGTTTTGTCAGCCCAACTTGCTACAGTGGAATAACCCATTAAATGGGTAAAGCGTTTGTACCCATAAATGAGTACAGACCTTGTACGTCAACCTGGGTATGTTTCACCCATTATTTTTCGCAGAACTGTTACAACAAAATGCGTAAAACATACCCATTCATGAAATTCGCGCCAGAATGAAAAATACTGTCAATAGAATTATTTCTGAATTAAAAAAAAACATAAAATAACATTCATTTCACATTATTGTTTCCTCATAAAAATATAGGAAGCTAGATAGAAATCCTATTCTAAAACTACTTAACATAATAAAACCGCCAACTGGATATATTTTTGATGGCTGGATCTTTTGGGAACTGGCGCATATTTTCAACATCCTCAGTAGTCTAAATAGACGTTGTTTTCGGAGCATTGCCGAAATGTTCCGTTTCCGCCACGGACTCCGATGCAGGGCGATAATTTGCAGGTTCCACTACGATCCTTAGTTTGCAGGGTAACTCGCTTGAAATAATGCTTAAGGATTTTTCACCCATTATCAAGATCAATATACCCATTGACATTACCTCATCGAGTAGTTTATGTTTATTACCTTCACCAACAGGCCCCTTGGCCCCAATGGTGGTTTCTTAAACTAATTACATTTTAAAATTGACAACATTTTCACCTTTATCGCATTCCGCGTCCTGTTGAAGTCAAAGGCCGTCGCCACACTGTTAAAAATTCGTTGGAGTCCGGTAACGGCGCTCTGGCAACCATAGTTGGTTCTCCTGAACGGAACTCGCAGAAGGGAGTTATTGCGTAGAGCTCGAACGCGGGCTTGAAGATCCAGACGTCCGAGGATTGTAGGGCAATCCACTCTGGCAGAGAGTAAGTCCGAGACGAACAGGGCTCGAGAGCAGTCCCTCCGAATGCTGAGTGTATCGAGGTGTATTAGCTGGCAACGGTTTTCATAACTCGGCAGCTGAAATCTGTTTCGCCATGGGAGATGCCGAAGGGCGGAGCGTATGAACCTGCTTTGGACAGCCTCGATTCTGTCAATCCCGTTCTGGTAGTACGGATTCCAAACAGCTGACCAATATTCTAACGTTGAGCGCACCAACGCGCAGTAAAGCGATTTAAGACAATATACGTCCCTGAAGTTTTTCGCTATTCGGAAGATGAACCCAAGCTGTTGTGATGCCGATGTATGATGTATGACGTATGTGGTTTGAATGTTAATGCCGAATCCATGATGACTCCGAGATCTTTGATGTGAGAGTGTCTTGGAATGCTCGAGCCGAAGAAATGGTAGTTAAAATGAATCGGTTGGCGTTTCCGCGTGAACGTAACGATTGAGCATTTGCTCGGGTTTAAAACCATTCTGTTTAGATCACACCACGTACTAAAGCTGTTCAGTTCCCTCTGAAGAAGCTCGGCATCGGTTTTATCCCGTATTTGTTGAAAAAATTTCATGTCGTCGGCGAAAGAAAGGCGGGGTCCTTGTAATGTGAAATTGACGTCATTAAAGTAGAGGAGTAATATTACTGGACCGAGATGGCTTCCTTGTGGTATGCCGGATGTAGCGAAGAATGGTGCAGATAGACAGTCCTTAATGCTGATTTGGAGTTGCCTTCCATCGAGGTAGGAACGAAACCAGCGCAGAAGTTGTCCATGAATGCCGAGTTTGTCCAGCTTCGCTATTGCGATATCATGGTTGATTTTGTCGAAGGCCGCAGATAGATCCATATAAATAGCATCGGTTTGCAATCCGTCAGCGAATCCATCCATTACATATGTTGTGAACGAGAGCAGGTTTGTCGTTGTCGATCGTTTAGGCATGAAACCGTGTTGGTCATCTGCAATGTAGTGTTTGCAGTGAAAGAAAATAGGATCTAACACAACCAGCTCGAACAGTTTTGATACAGCACTTAAACACGATATTCCCCGATAATTGTCAATGTTCGATTTGTTTCCTTTTTTATGAACTGGAAACATGTGCGCTGCTTTCCAGCAGGAAGGGAATGTACCAGTAGTGAGTGATAGCTCGAAGACTCGCCGAAGTGGTTCAAGAAGCCCGCTGATGCACTTTTTGACAAAAATCGAGGGAACACCATCTGGACCCGGGGAAAAAGATGCTTTCAGTTTGGCATTTGCTGCAAGAATGGCAGCATTATCGACACAAATTCGGTTTATGGTTCTTCCTAGAGAAGGAGTTAAATTAGCGGCGGCGCCGCTTGTTGTGGTGGCAGCCGCTCGTTGGAAAAAAACGCTTGAAAATTTGTCGGAGAACAGTTCGCAAATTTCCTTTGTCGATGCCTAAAACTCCATTAAACGACATACAAGATGGCAAACCGGATTCTTTTCGCTGCTCGTTAACATACTTCCAGAACGACTTGGGCTTGGATTTCAGTTGACGCTCGACGTTTCGCTGATGTCTAAAAAAGGCACGTCTGCTTTGCTGTTTGTATTTGTGGATGCTTTGAAAGTAGTGATTTCGTAATGCAAGTGTCTTATGCTTCGAGAATTTTTTAAATGCAGCTCGTTTGGCAGATTTTAAACGTCTAAGGACGGTTGATTGCCAGGGAGGGTGTTCATCGGTACTAATTGTTCGTAGTTGTGAAATGGATAAAAAGTTGTTAGAAACAAAAAAAAATCCCATTTTTGACAGCTCGAATAACTTCCGAAAATGGGCAATTTGAATACATAAAATAGGTAAAGTTTTTTTACCGTCACTTTACCCATTTTATGTATTCAAATTGCCCATTTTTGGAAGTTATTCGAGCTGTAAAAAAATGGGTATTTTTTTGTTTCTAACAATGAGTACTTTTTATCCATTTCACAACTACTCGATGAGGTAATGTCAATGGGTATATTGATCTTTTTTTTTTTTTTTTATCTTAAATACGTTTATTTAGGCCCAAATGCTTTAGCTTAACGAGGCCGATAATTCATTTTTTTTTTTTAATTACATGTCACATGTTAGTGGGGGAAAGGAAAGCCGTATTTAGGGGCGGCTTGCTCCCCTCTTATGTAAGTAAAGGAAAAAGGTAGGAAGTGGGATACATATTGTGTAATTGACATCGTCGTTTGCTGATTGATCATTGTGGCGGATATGCACACTTTGTTGTAGTGTTGTAGTTTCCAGCCTGTAATCGCAGGGGCGAGGGGAGGGTCGATATTTTGGATAATTATTGGCACTCTGATACTGTCATGATGTTCTCTATATCATCTGCATGTGAGGTATGTCATGATGTTCTTAGTAGACGGTTATCAAGAAGGGTATGCACCGAAGACTCGTGAAGCAATGCCATATTGTAGATACAGGGATAGGTTGGTGAGATTCTACTGTGAATGAGAGAGGGGAAAATGTATTAAACTTGGACATGAATGGTTTTCAAAAAGATATAGATAAGAAAAATATAGGGGTGGTCACGGCTTGCCAGGACGTCCCGGACTGGCACATAGGGTGATCTACCTCGGGCCCGAAGGGAATCTATTAGTTGGGACCTGGCAACACAGTACTCTGCGCACAGCCAAACAACATGCTCGATGTCGTGGTAGCCGTTCTCACAAACACAATGATTACTTTCAGCAAGCCCTATACGACGGAGATGCGCGTCAAACGAGTAATGGTTGGACATGATCCTTGACATCGTACGAATAAAGTCCCGGTTCACATCCAACCCCTTAAACCAAGCATTCGTTGATACCTTCGGGATAATGGAATGTAGCCACCGTCCCAGATGCCCATTGCTCCATGAGGTTTGCCAACTATCGAGCGTCCTCTGACGAGAGATACTGAAAAATTCGTTGAAGCAAATTGGTCTTTCGTAAGTGTCGCCTTCTAATGCGCCCACCTTGGCTAAAGAGTCCGCCTTCTCATTGCCCGCAATAGAACAATGTGACGGGACCCAAACCAAGGTAATCTGGTAAGATTTTTCAGATAAAGCACTCAGATATTCCCGTATTTTCCCCAGGAAATACGGTGAGTGCTTTCCAGGCTTCGCCGCACGGATGGCCTCAATGGAGCTGAGACTATCCGAAACGATGAAGTAATGGTCTGAGGGCAGGGTGTCAATGATCCCGAGAGTATACTGAATGGCAGCTAATTCTGCGACGTAAATTGAAGCAGGATCATTGAGTTTGAATGAGGCAGCAAGATTTTCGTTGAAGATACCGAAGCCTGTGGACCCGTTGAGAATTGATCCGTCAGTGTAGAACATTTTGGCGCAGTCGACTTGATGGTATTTGTTATAGAAAATATTTGGGACCACTTGTGGGCGAATATGATCCGGAATTCCACAAATCTCTTCCTTCATGGATGTATCGAAAAATACAGTGTGATCAGAAGTATCTAAGAGATGAGCACGGTTGACGTTATACGTAGATGAATTGATGTTCTGTGCCATGTAATCGAAGTACAAGGACATGAATCGGGTCTGAGAATTAAGCTCGACAAGCCTTTCGCAATTTGCAATCACCAATGGGTTCAGAATATCGCATCGAATGAGTAATCGATATGAGAGGTCCCAAAATCGATTTTTCAGAGGAAGAACGCCCGTCAGCACTTCGAGACTCATCGTATGGGTCGAGTGCATGCAACCCAAGGCAATACGCAAGCAACGATACTGGATTCGCTCCAGTTTGATGAAATGTATGTTCGCAGCGGAGCGAAAGCAGAAACATCCGTACTCCAACACTGATAATATCGTTGTTTGGTACAGCCTGATTAGGTCTCCTGGATGGGCACCCCACCATGTTCCAGTTATTGTACGGAAAAAGTTGATCCTTTGTTGGCACTTCTGTTTCAGATACCTAATGTGACATCCCCAGGTACCTTTAGAGTCGAACCATACCCCGAGATATTTGAATGTTGAAGCCTGAGCAATAGTTTGATCCATTAATTGAAGCTGTAGTTGCGCTGGTTCACGCTTTCTAGAAAATACGACTAGCTCAGTTTTCTCCGTGGAGAACTCGATACCCAGCTGGAGAGCCCAAGCAGACAAATTGTCCAAGGTATCTTGCAGTGGTCCTTGCAAGTCGACGGCTTTAGGACCTGTAATAGAGACCACACCGTCATCTGCAAGCTGCCTTAGCGTGCAGGAATTGACAAGACATTCGTCAATGTCATTCACGTAAAAATTGTAGAGGAGAGGGCTTAGACATGAGCCCTGGGGAAGGCCCATGTAGCTAAATCGTGATGTCGATAAATCGCCATGCGAGAAATGCATTTGTTTTTCAGACAACAGGTTTAGCAAAAAGTTATTTAAAATTGGCGAAAGACCATGCTGGTGCAACTTCTCATAAAGAATGTTGATCGAAACTGAATCGAAAGCCCCCTTAATATCCAAGAATACTGATGCCATCTGCTCTTTGTTAGCATATGCCATTTGAATTTCTGTTGAGAGCAACGCAAGGCAATCGTTCGTCCCTTTGCCTTTGCGGAAGCCAAATTGTGTATCTGACAGTAAGCCATTTGTTTCGACCCAATTGTCGAGCCGAAACAGGATCATTTTCTCGAACAACTTCCGGATACAGGACAGCATTGCAATCGGACGATACGAATTGTGGTCAGAGGCTGGTTTTCCTGGTTTTTGGATGGCGATGACCCTCACCTGTCTCCAGTCATGTGGGACAATGTTACCCTCAAGAAACCTATTAAATAAATTCAACAAGCGTCTTTTGGCAGAGTCTGGCAGATTCTTCAATAAGTTGAATTTGATTCTATCTGGCCCCGGGGCTTTATTGTTACATGATAAGAGAGCAAGTGAGAACTCCACCATCGTAAACGGTGTTTCGTTCTCGGTATTGTAAGGCGACGCGGCGCGGTAGATTTTCTGTGCCGGGGCGGAATCCGGACAAACTTTCTTGGCGAAATCGAATATCCAACGGTTTGAATATTCCACGCTCTCGTTAGTACTGTTTCGGTTTCGCATACGTCGGGCCATGCCCCAAAGAGTGCTCATCGATGTTTCTCTTGTTAACCCGTCGACAAACCGGCGCCAGTAACTGCGTTTCTTAGCTTTCATTAAATTTTTCATTCGCTTTTCTAATATCGCGTACACTCGATAACTAGCAACTAACCCGTCGTTCCGGAAGGTTTTATACGCGGCAGCTTTCTCCGCGTACACGTTTGAGCACTCTTTGTCCCACCACGGGTTGGGAGAACGTTTTTGGGTGTTCACGTCGGGTACTCGTTTCGTCTGAGTTTGAATCGCGCTATCGAGAATCGAGTTGGACAAAAACTTATATTCTTCCTCCGGGGGAAGTACCTGTGTTGAATCGATAGTTTTGGATATCGCAGCAGCGTAGCTCTTCCAATCAATGTTTCGTGTGAGGTCATAGGGAACATTGATTGGTGCCGATGGTCTTGAACCAGTGGTGATTGCAATTACAATTGGTAAGTGGTCACTACCGTGGGGATCAGATATTACCTTCCACTTGCAATCTAACCGTAGTGATGTCGAGCATAAAGATATGTCCAGTGCACTTGCTTGCGCAGGTGGTCTAGGGATCCGTGTCATTTCCCCTGTGTTCAGAATTGTCATATTGAAGTTGTCACAAAGGTCTTGAATTGTCGAAGATCGATTATCGTCGTATAGACAGCCCCACCCCGTACCGTGAGAGTTAAAGTCTCCAAGAAGCAGGAGGGGCGAGGGAAGGTGTTCAATCACGTTGGAGAATCTTCGATATCCCATCATGGCCCTAGGAGGAATGTAAATAGAAGCAATGCAAAGATCTTTGCCTTTGATTGTTGTTTGACAAGCGACAACTTCAATGCCTGGCGTCGAAGGGAGGTTGATTCGATTGAAGGAGTAGCACTTTTTGATCCCTAAAAGTACCCCCCCATATGAGTCTTCTCGATCCAAGCGGATAATGTTAAAATCGTGGAAGTTGAGGTTTATATTAGAAGTTAGCCATGTTTCACATAGGGAAAATGCATCACAATGATTGTAATTTAGCAAGTGTTTTAATGAATCGATTTTGGGGATAATACTTCTGCAGTTCCACTGTAAAACAGTGATCAGATCCCTGATTCCGTCTAATAAGTTAGCCATCGAAGGATACGATCGCTGTAAGGAGGGGCCATTGTTCAGTCAATTGTTTTAAAAATGTTCTTACTGTTGGTAGAATAGCAACCAGCAAGCTTTTCATAGGATCGGTAATGTTGAAAGCTGTGAATATCCAGTCCACAATGTCAGAAAATTTAAGGAATCCCGTTTTAGGGTGAGTTTCTGACTGTAAAATTGGAGCACTTGGGATTTTTGGTGCCCCAGGGAGTGCTGGGAACTCCTGGTTGTATCTCAATTTCCCAAAACCAGGAGGTATTATCTTCGGATTTGTACCAGCACTTCCAGTTGATGAATTATTTTTATTTTGTACCCTTGTTTGGGACAACCTAGGACCCTTACGAGGAAGTTCAGGTGAGTTTTGATTAGGTCTTTTCCTAGAGTTTCCAAGCGGAGCCAAAGAATGCCCCTCGCAAGGGTCGTTAGAGGCGTTATCGTCAGTTGGCAAGAGAGCGAATGGGTTTTCGGAGATAAGTGGAACAGCTCTTTTAAGCATTTCTGCGTAAGAGCGTCTGGAGCGATCTTTGGCGGATCGCTTCAGTTTATCCGCGCGAAGTTTGTACGTTGGGCATGTCAAAAGTGCATGCGGATTCTCCCCACAGTAAACACACTTCTCAGCGGGCCTACTGCAAGTATCATCCGCATGGCGTTCCCCACATTTACCGCACCGTTGCTTGTTGCTACAGTAGGTGGCCGTGTGACCTAGCTGCTTGCAATTGGAACAATTCATGACCCGCGGTACAAACAGGCGTACAGGTAGACGAGCTCCTCCCACTTCAACGTAGCTCGGAAGTGCAGATCCGGCGAAGGTTACGCGAAACGAGTCTGATGGATAGTAATTACCATCTTCGATGGACTTTGAGTGCAATTGCTTGCACTCCAAAATCTTAACTGATTGAAGGTTAGGGTCCTTAAAGCGGCCAGCCCCATCATTCATCAGATCATCGACAGTTAGACCCGCATCACTTACCACACCGTCGATCTCCACATCACGAGAAGGGATGTAGACGCGATACTCCAGCGTAAAGAGGCTATTGCTAACGATATCATTGGCCTGTTTCAAGTCAGTAACGACTACGCGCAGTTTATCTGACTGAACCTTTTTAATCTCGGTTACGGCCGAGTAACGTTTTGTCAGCTCCCGTGCAACAGTTATGCTGTTTAACGGTTTATTTTTGGGCCGAAAGTATACCACCCAAGGACCAGCGGATCCATCCTGGTAAACCTTGACTCGGGGGGGCTGTGAGACATTGGGGGGAAGTGGATCGATCATAACATTATCTGTCTCAGTATCAGATATATGTTCTTCTTCCCCATAATATTCGTCTTCGGAGGGTGATCCTTCTGTTTGTTCCATTTTGTTGCGGGAGCAACACGCTCGACCGCACTGTTTAACTTAAATCAAAATAAAAAATCAAAAGCAATAAAAAGAAAAAAAATCGATAAGAAAAGTAAAAAACAAAACACTTCACCAGTTGGTTCCTGACGAGCTGGTAGGTGAATTGATCCTTCGTTTGTTTTATCCGTCACCCGCGTGACCTTCACACAATAGAGCTGATATAGCTCGTCTAAACAAAGCCGTCTTTCAGGCAAGAAAACTGTTTAGTAACTTCACTGCACCGATATCGTAGGTAATAACTATCACTCGCGGGACTGTTTATTACTAATGCTTTACTGCAGCCTCTGCCACAGCAAGCACCTTCGTACCACCGAAAAAACTAAACCACACCGGAGAGAACAAAAAGCACTTGTTTCCCGGTACAAAGTTGGGTTACGAATGGTATATTGATCTTGATAATGGGTGAAAAATCCTTAAGCATTATTTCAAGCGAGTTAACCTGCAAACTAAGGATCGTAGTGGAACCTGCAAATTATCGCCCTGTATCGGAGTCCGTGGCGGAAACGGAACATTTCGGCAATGCTCCGAAAACAACGTCTGTTTAGACTACTGAGGATGTTGAAAATATGCGCCAGTTCGGCATTTTTAGAGCAGCCAAAAGATCCAGCCATAAAAAATATATCCAGTTGGCGGTTTTATTATGTTAAGTAGTTTTAGAATAGGATTTCTATCTAGATTCCTATACATTTATGAGGAAACAATAATGTGAAATGAATGTTATTTTATGTTTTTTTTTAGTTCAGAAATAATTCTATTGATAATTCTATTTTTCATTCTGGCGTGAATTTCATGAATGGGTATTTTTTGCGCATTTGGTTGTAACAGTTCTGCGAAAAATAATGGGTGAAACCAGAGTGTATGTAAGGAGAGTGAAGACAACTGTCATGATTATCCGTCAGTGATATTCCAAACCTAGGATAGGATCCGCCAGCTCTGTCTTCTGTTTTTGAACCAATTCTGAACCAGCTCGTGATTGGACGAAAGTGACATAGGCAAACCTTCGGCTTGGAAACTAAAAGTACCAAAGGGCTGCTTGGAAGTGTTGTCATATTGTGATATCAAACATAAAACGACGATTGTTAACCGTGTTGATTTTTTTGTTTTCTCGAGATACCGCTTTCTTTCTATAACATCCGTCTGTAATTATGAAGTGCAGGCATTATTTGGCAGACGAAATCAAACATATTATCCAGAACTGAAATTCCCGAGAGATCCGGTAGCGCGGTTATCGTGGATTCTGTTCTGTGTGCGGAGTAATGCGGAAATGCCTTTTTTCGAAATCAACAGGCTGTGTAGCGTAAGTATGAAAATATTTTGAACATCATGTAAAAATTGTCTTTGTTCCAGTACCGAGTAAATTGGAAGTACTGAGCAAACAGGGAGAAAGTTATCCCGGAAGTCGCTTCTTGTTCTTCCTTTGGTATTATCGATACAGTTGAATTTTACAGTTTTCAACTGAATCGATCATCGGTGTAAATAGGAGAGTGTATTTTCTACTGCTGTTTTCTCCGAAACAATCACATGTAAAAACCTATACATTCCTCCAAAACAAAAATTAAACCTTGCAGAAAAGTAGTTTTAGAATATTTAATATAAATCCGAACAGAGAAAATTATTCTTGTGACAGAGGTTGCTTGACTCAGAAAGCAACTTACAAAAATGAAGAGGCGTGAAGATATTTTTCGTAATGTCCAACAACGAATATATATTATTTTGTTTTGCTGTATTCCGATGGAAAAAACGTTATGATCGTTTAAATGCGGATATAAAGACTAAATCTTTGATTTTTCCATGAAATTGGTACATAATATAGAATATTTTAATCAGAACAAATATACGACCGAAACAAAACAAATATTTTGGCAACATTGGTCGAGTGGGGGTATGTCGTTTTCAACAGGGATTAGTAAAATATAAGAAGAAGCCAGCTGGCGGATCCTATCCTAGTTCCAAACGAACAAACGACCTGTCAAAATACATGAATTTGACTCGTTTGGAATGACACTGACAAATAATAATTGTTCCAATTTTGACAGTGTCGTCACTCTCCTTATATGCACTCAGGGTGAAACATACCCAGATTGACGTAGAAGGTCTGTACCTAGGGGCAGATCACTTGTGATGCATTTTAAAAAATCAGCGAAATTGAATGCATTTATTTCCATCAAAATAGAAATTCATAATGTATTTTGCGTTGCGTGCAATGTTTTTGCGTTGCGTGCAATGTTGTTTGCGTTGCGTGTAAGACGTCAAAACCCTACAGAAAAAGTAGTCCTACATTTAACAAAACGTCGAACAAAGTGGATCAGCGTAGGACGTTTGTTAAACAAAATTTTTTGGGAGGGAGTGCAAAGCTGATGCTAAAATGGAAATTAAATGCATTTGTTCTAATTTGATGCAAATTTGTTATACATTCTTAGAGTGATCTGCCCCTAGGTCTGTACTCATTTATGGGTACAAACGCTTTACCCATTTAATGGGTTATTCCACTTTTATTGAAAATGAGTAGTTTTCTACGCATTAATGGGTACTTGATTTTATCAGTGTGCAGTGTAGCGATGTTGGCAATGCAGCCAATAATTGGCTTATTTTTTTTCATATTTAGATAATAATACATAATGTCCGTTTCATTAAGGCTGCGTTTACGTACCGATGTGAATGCATGCATTTGCGATGCAAGCATGTAACGCACATCCAAAAATAAAAGCTGAATTTTATCCAGTATTTGCAATTGTTGACAAATACTTTCGCGCAGCTTTCGTTTTGTTTTTTTGGTTATATGATCTGTCAAACATTTCGTTGTTTGGGATTGAACTGATGGTTACTAGTCCTCGACGGTTACCTGCTCTGCTAAATAAACTACACTCATGTTATTTTTGCGCGGTTTTTTTTTGCGGGGCATTTTTTTTACGCGGTTTTTTTTACGCGGATTTTGAAATTTACGCGGTTTTCATTTACGCGGATTTTGAAATTTACGCGGTTTTCATTTACGCGGATTTTGAAATTTACGCGGTTTTTGAAATTTACGCGGTTTTCATTTACGCGGATTTTGGAATTTACGCGGTATCCATCAATGAGGTTCCCTTTATCGCGGATTCTTAAATTTAAGTGGTCTTCATTTACGCGGATTTTGAAATTTACCCGGTTTTCATTTACGCGGATTTTGAAATTTACGCGGTTTTCATTTACACGGATTTTGAAATTTACGCGGTTTTCATTTACGCGGATTTTGAAATTTACGCGGTTTTCATTTACGCGGATTTTGAAATTTACGCGGTTTTCATTTACGCGGTTTTCATTATAAGAAACCTGAGTGTATTATTTTTTAAGCACAAGATCGTATTGCAGTTATCTTTAAAAAGATACGCTTCTTTATTTTCTCTATATCAAGATTATCATATAATTTTCCTGCCATCAGCTCCCTGGAATGTGTTTGGTGAAATGTGGTACCTACATCTTTTTGGCTATAAATCGTTCTGCAAATAAAGCAATACGTTCCGAGGTTTGTCCTGGATTACATTAAAACTGAAAACAATGTATGATCTTGTCATTCCTGCCGTTTGAATCTAGGATGGAATGAAAAAAAAATCGGGCATTCAGGATAAAATGTTCAAATGGAACCAATATAATATAGAGTTTCATAACCAGTCGGAAATTGTTAAAAAAAATCGTACCTACTTGCGCAAATCCAGTGACTGCTGACTATGCGTCTTCCTGATGGTCAGTAGGTGACACTTTGGAGAAACAGCGCTTTCTCTTCAGAGCCCATATCATTATGAAGTAACACGGTAACACCAATCTGAAAAATTCGTCCCGAAGCCAATGTACTGGTGTCAATTACGCAAAAAATCACCTGTGTCATTAATCGATGTAGCTAGAGGCACTAGAGATGTGCAAAAGAGGACAACGGCCAGCGTAATTATAACCGCCGTGGAAAATTCTACCTTTTGTTTTTTTTTTATTTTTGGCTTTTAATCGGTTTTTTCCCAAATCATTTTTAGCAGACCAAAATGTGTTTTTTGGTTTTATCAAATTTGTTTGCTAATACTTTCACTACAAGTACAATTCGATAAATTTACGATTTTTCAAGAATTTGCATTTGCAATTAGTCCGCATAAGAATATGCAAGCTAGTTTAATATAACGCAACGAATAATTATAATTAAGGTAGACGAGCCGTTATCCATCTCATTAGTCAGTGTAGTTCACTATTTCGATGATAACTTGGAGTGCGCTTAAATAAGTATCAACATCTTTGCTTCGTTCCTAAGAAGCAGATCCATAAAAAATCTAGCTTGGAAAATGTAAAACATTCGCACTTGAGCGAAGCGAAAAGTCGAGTACAAGGCACGCTTCATCTTACTATTTGTACTAATGCATTGAATAGATATAGACCTGCTCTAACTAATTTGTTCAAATGGGTGGGATGATCAGAGATGCTAAGGTGATGAATTAGGGTACCCTAATTAGAGACTGAGTAGTGAAAATCAAATGTATGATTCCTAACCAATATCTGAACATTATTTGGGACGTTGGACGAATATCAATGCTGTTTTTATCCTGCATGTTACTCATAGTATGAGATGTTCCTTTGTTACTGAAATTGTGCTGCCACTGTACGCATAACTGTCCTATGTGCTATGGGATTCCCTATACACATGGCACAATTATGCGTAGAGCGGCAATGTAAGTTTCGTACAATCCAGCGAAAACGACACATCAAACTCCACTTGACACATCAATGACAAAAATTACAAAAAACGTGTCTTTGATAATTTTTTTTTGACGATACAATGCGTGTGAGCCCGATGCGTGCTATTCAGTCAATTTCCGTAGAATAATGGTACAGGCCGTTTTGAAACAACAAAACGTTTAGTTGAATTTCAAACTAGACGAATCACTGTTTTAAACTAAAATGAGCGTTTCTCGAAAGCATGTAATTGGTTTAGTTCAAGTGTTTGTATTTTAAATAGAAACATTGTTGAAACAAAATAAAAGGTTCCGATAACGCGGGTTAACGACCAAGCTGCCCAGCAACAGGAAACAGCACCAGACGCCACCTCAGCAGTCACCAAGTACCGTGGCATATTATGTGCTGACTTAGGGAAGCACAGCACAGGTGCACACGGCAAGTGAGGCTTAGCTTGTATCGATTGATTTATAATAAAGTTAGTCTAGATTTAGCAGCAACGAAGTGTAGTCGCTTTTTTAAAAAAGTCAAAAGAAAACCCGTTTACTTAACTGGCGCCCGAATAGGGACCTGCCAGCGGGAAGTGTATAAGTGCAGTGTTGTTTCGAGAAAATTTACAAAGTCCTTAATAAAGGCACTAAGAACGAAAGTGATAGTGAAAAAGTCTTTGTTATAAAAAGCAAAGCACTGGAAAACAACGAAACAACCCACGAAGTAGGAAGCAGGACACTGGAGATAATCCAATCGGCGCCAGGGACCCCAGTAGGATAACCAAAAAGGACCATCCCGGAGACACCTGCCTGTTTCTTTCCCGCAGAGTCGCAGGAAACCTAACAATAATCAAGACCCACCACGGCCTAACCCAGGATGCGATCCTTCTTCATGTACGTAAATATATTTAGTTAACGATTAAGAAATAAAGTGAAAATAGTGAAAGTGTTAGATGTAACTATCTCATTAGTGATTCTAAAAATAAAGTGTTTCGAATCAAGCAAAACCAGCGATCGTTTTATATAAAATTTTCAACAAGAGATCTTAACAAATTTGGCGGTAAACCCAGCGAGCTAATCAGCTGGATTACCGATGTGGAAAGTATATTTGATCTATACAGGGATCTACCAATGGACTCTACAGAATACGGTTTGTTGCAACGAACAATCCGTCGAAAAATTGTTGGCGAGGCTGCCGACATCTTAAATTCAAACAATGTTCATTACGACTGGGAGAGCATAAAATCAACGCTATTACTTTACTATAGAGATAAGCGTGATTTAAAAACTCTGGATTATGAATTGACCACCGTGACAAAAGCTAATAACGAAAGTCTAAGTACTTATTTCAGTAGGTTAAATGACACGCCCAGACTAAAAATGAAAGTCAAAAAATAGGTAGAGAGAAAAGATAAACAAAAAGTCGCGCCGAAAAAGTAACTGAGAAATCTCCGAGGAAAAATGACAAATAATTTCTTCCGAGGAAAAATGAAACTCAAAAATATTTGAACAAAAACGATAAACAAAAAAGATGGGTGGGTAATGTCTAGGACATAACCGGAGTGTCGTGACTACTCGTTTGACTTGTAATTCAAATCGAATGATACTCAATGAAATATGTGGGAATGTTTCAAGTTATTCTTTATAATAATTATGGTGGTTTTGAAAAGAACCTTTATTGTTGGCGTCTGCGTTGATAGGGGATGCGCTGGATTCTAAGCTGGTTGAGACATTCATTCATGAAATGAACAATTTTCTTGCTTTGAAATATCAATGTTAAAATCTCTCGAAACAACCATCGGAATCTTTTTCGTACAGAAATGAACACACTTAGCAAAAAACTAGGAGCGGGTAATGTCCGGGACATAACCGCGATGATCATATTCTTAAAATTCGGCTTGTATCTCTTTCAAATGGCTAAATTTTACGCATTAAGTTCGATTCACCGGGCTCAGTGAAATTTTCCTGGGGATCCCGTTCGTTAGTATATTCAGCAAAACAATTTTATTACCGAGTTCTCCGTATTGAATACAGGTCAATAATTTCATATAATGATTTCAACAAGCAGACAATGTGCATGTATGACAGGTGGGAGTGTTCTGAAGTGGTTTTAGTGGAGGTAACAACATAAAATCATGTATTGGACATTTTACAATGATTCTCCTTAACCCTGCAAAACCACGGGGTTGGCAGCAGAGGGTTAAGTTGTTTGGAAGAGATGACAGTTAATATATGATAACTAAAAATATAAAATTGTTCTATAAATTGCAAAGTTATTGCCGCGTTGACCTGAAAATTTGTCATTTCATTCATAAAGGAACAATCATTGAAATTACGTCAATTTATGCTTTGCAAGATTTGAAATAATTTCGAAGTGTGGTCACGACACCCCTGTTATGTCATATACATCACCAACCCATCTTTTCATCATTCGTTTTGGTGTAGCTTTCGCTTAGTGGCAGAGTTGCGACATTCACTGATTTTCTTGGAAGGATTTGCAAAAACCTTCGAGTTTGTAGATTAGAAAAACATTTTCTTATGATTCACTGGTAAAAGTACAGAATTACCAAGCGCAAACTTAATACTAGTTAATAAAAGAAACTTTCTAATTAAATTCTTTTTCCATTTTACATTCGTCCTAATAAGGACGGTTTGTAGATAACTATGTTGATACAAGACGGGAATCTTTTAAAACAATTAAAACCTTACCGACGATTGTTTTTACTGCGTACATACATCTTTCCCCTTTCGCAGCTCACACCGAATGAGTACGCTTCGCATCAAGGTGTTCCTATTTATAGACTTTACAATGCAGATGGAAGGCCGTCCTTTTGTTCGATAAATGAAAATATTTTCATCATTCGTTTTGGTGTAGCTTTCGCTTAGTGGCAGAGTTGCCACATTCACTGATTTTCTTGGAAGGATTTGCAAAAACCTTCGGGTTTGTAGATTAGAAAAACATTTTCTTACGATTCACAGGTAAAAGTACAGAATTACCAAGCGCAAACTTAATACTAGTTAAAAAAGAAACTTTCTAATTAAGTTCTTTTTCCATTTTGCCTTCGTCCTGATAAGGCCGGTTTGTCTATGTTGATACAAGACGGGAATCTTTTAAAACAATTCAAACCTTGCCGACGATTGTTTTTACTGCGTACATACATCTTTCCCCTTTCGCAGCTCACACCGAATGAGCACAGTTTTCATCATGGTGTTCCTATTTATAGACTTTACAATGCAGATGGAAGGCCGTCCTTTTGTTCGATAAATGAAAATATTTTCATCATTCGTTTTGGTGTAGCTTTCGCTTAGTAGCAGAGTTGCCACATTCACTGATTTTCTTGGAAGGATTTGCAAAAACCTTCGAGTTTGTAGATTAGAAAAACATTTTCTCATGATTCACTGGTAAAAGTACAGAATTACCAAGCGCAAACTTAATACTAGTTAATAAAAGAAACTTTCTAATTAAATTCTATGTTTGTCTATGTTGATACAAGACGGGAATCTTTTAAAACAATTCAAACCTTGCCGACGATTGTTTTTACTGCGTACATACATCTTTCCCCTTTCGCAGCTCACACCGAATGAGCACAGTTTTCATCATGGTGTTCCTATTTATTGACTTTACAATGCAGATGGAAGGCCGTCCTTTTGTTCGATAAATGAAAATATTTTCATCATTCGTTTTGGTGTAGCTTTCGCTTAGTAGCAGAGTTGCCACATTCACTGATTTTCTTGGAAGGATTTGCAAAAACCTTCGAGTTTGTAGATTAGAAAAACATTTTCTCATGATTCACTGGTAAAAGTACAGAATTACCAAGCGCAAACTTAATACTAGTTAATAAAAGAAACTTTCTAATTAAATTCTATGTTTGTCTATGTTGATACAAGACGGGAATCTTTTAAAACAATTCAAACCTTGCTGACGATTGTTTTTACTGCGTACATACATCTTTCCCCTTTCGCAGCTCACACCGAATGAGCACAGTTTTCATCATGGTGTTCCTATTTATAGACTTTACAATGCAGATGGAAGGCCGTCCTTTTGTTCGATAAATGAAAATATTTTCATCATTCGTTTTGGTGTAGCTTTCGCTTAGTGGCAGAGTTGCCACATTCACTGATTTTCTTGGAAGGATTTGCAAAAACCTTCGGGTTTGTAGATTAGAAAAACATTTTCTTACGATTCACAGGTAAAAGTACAGAATTATCAAGCGCAAACTTAATACTAGTTAATAAAAGAAACTTTCCAATTTAATTCTTTTTCCATTTTGCCTTCGTCCTGATAAGGCCGGTTTGTCTATGTTGATACAAGACGGGAATCTTTTAAAACAATTCAAACCTTGCCGACGATTGTTTTTACTGCGTACATACATCTTTCCCCTTTCGCAGCTCACACCGAATGAGCACAGTTTTCATCATGGTGTTCCTATTTATTGACTTTACAATGCAGATGGAAGGCCGTCCTTTTGTTCGATAAATGAAAATATTTTCATCATTCGTTTTGGTGTAGCTTTCGCTTAGTAGCAGAGTTGCCACATTCACTGATTTTCTTGGAAGGATTTGCAAAAACCTTCGAGTTTGTAGATTAGAAAAACATTTTCTCATGATTCACTGGTAAAAGTACAGAATTACCAAGCGCAAACTTAATACTAGTTAATAAAAGAAACTTTCTAATTAAATTCTATGTTTGTCTATGTTGATACAAGACGGGAATCTTTTAAAACAATTCAAACCTTGCCGACGATTGTTTTTACTGCGTACATACATCTTTCCCCTTTCGCAGCTCACACCGAATGAGCACAGTTTTCATCATGGTGTTCCTATTTATAGACTTTACAATGCAGATGGAAGGCCGTCCTTTTGTTCGATAAATGAAAATATTTTCATCATTCGTTTTGGTGTAGCTTTCGCTTAGTAGCAGAGTTGCCACATTCACTGATTTTCTTGGAAGGATTTGCAAAAACCTTCGAGTTTGTAGATTAGAAAAACATTTTCTCATGATTCACTGGTAAAAGTACAGAATTACCAAGCGCAAACTTAATACTAGTTAATAAAAGAAACTTTCTAATTAAATTCTTTTTCCATTTTGCCTTCGTCCTGATAAGGACAGTTTGTCTATGTTGATACAAGACAGGAATCTTTTAAAACAATTCAAACCTTGCCGACGATTGTTTTTACTGCGTACATACATCTTTCCCCTTTCGCAGCTCACACCGAATGAGCACAGTTTTCATCATGGTGTTCCTATTTATAGACTTTACAATGCAGATGGAAGGCCGTCCTTTTGTTCGATAAATGAAAATATTTTCATCATTCGTTTTGGTGTAGCTTTCGCTTAGTGGCAGAGTTGCCACATTCACTGATTTTCTTGGAAGGATTTGCAAAAACCTTCGGATTTGTAGATTAGAAAAACATTTTCTCATGATTCACTGGTAAAAATACAGAATTACCAAGCGCAAACTTAATACTGGTTAATAAAAGAAACTTTCTAATTAAATTCTTTTTCCATTTTGCATTCGTCCTAATAAGGACGGTTTGTAGATAACTATGTTGATACAAGACGGGAATCTTTTGAAACAATTCAAACCTTGCCGACGATTGTTTTTACTGCGTACATCCATACGATCTTTCCCCTTTCGTAGCTCACACCGAATGAGTACGCTTTGCAGCCTTCGATGTTTTGGTAGCATTTTTAGTGGCAGTTACTACCGCCTTTTCAGTGACTGCGTTTCTTAGCCTTTGGCTTTTTGGCCTTCTCACCGCCACCACCGTTTTTCCTCTCTCCGGTGGTAGCCAATTTGATTGGTCGTCCGATGCAGCTTCTCACGACCACGCACGTCTGTTATGCACTGCGTCTTACACACGTCTGGCTTTGAGAAAAGCTGCGACACCCCTATTTATAGGTTTTATCATTAATGTTGATTCTCATTTAAAGTAGTTTTTGAACTATTTAAACAAATTTTATATAGCAAACAACGTATCGGTAGCAAGCGTTGAACGTTTTCCTTCCGATTTATGAAACAAGATTGGCAATCCGTTTAGTAGAAGAAAAGTTATTAAGGTTCAAATTGTACGTAACGCTTTCGCTAATATTCACTACTATCGCTTTCTCGCTCGTTCTCGTGGCGTGCATATGGGCCTTTCCTTTCCGTCCGGCTTCTAATGGCATAACCAAAACTAATATGCCGGCTTTCCCCCACCAACTGCTCTCGTCAAGCAACCCAATACGAATAATCATAGGAACAAACATGTAGTGGACCTATATATAAACTTTTCATTATTTTATTGTTCGGTTGCTGCACAATATTGACGGCTGTGTGCGGGATGGGCTGAAAATTTTCACTTTTCCGAGTCGTTTTCGAAAGATTATTCAAAACACTATGTTTCCGTTGATAATGAATGTCCTACATATTCCAAAATTTAATACAACATTGGTACAAATATTTTCGACAAAATGCCGAAGAAATTGATTAAATCCATTCAGTACAACAAAAGATATAAGCGTTCAAAATCTTACATCATTTTTCTTCCGAAATTTTGAAAAGGGGCCCCTATATTGAAAGGTAAGTCGTTAGTCACGACAAAAGTCGCGACGGAAATTGTTATTGAGAAAGGTTCGAAGAAAACTGTCGATCAGATTCTCCCGAGGAAAAATGCGACTCAAAAAAATTCGAAGGAAATTGGTAGTAAAAAGGTTGCGCGGAAAATAATGGCTGAGAAAGTTCTGAACAAAAATGTCGATCAGAGTTTCCCGAAATAAAATGAAACTCAAAAAAATTTGAGGAAAAATGCCAATCAGTTTTTAGCGAATAAAAATGGAACTAAAACACGGAGAAAATTTTTCTTCGGAATTAAGTAGGACGCCGAAGACGCCAAAAAGCACAAATTACTTTTTGGGCGTTTTTTCGCAGTTATGACGTTATGAACGATATTCTATGTACTTTTGAATAAAAAAATTCAACGATCACCGACTTTTTGGAACCTTTTTCCAGGTATTTCAAGATTATTTAGAATCTCTGTCCTATCAAAATAATAGTTCTAGTATAGTGTTACCTAAAATGAGTATAAATTCTCTCAACTTGACTCAAAGTCCTGCATGCTGTTAACAATACGGGTAAGACTAGTATGGGTATAACTAAGCTGACCAACTCTGACGAAAAAATCCGTACACTATGAAAACCGTTTGCCTGAGCGTGATGGACGATTTCGCTTCGTTGCGGTATGGTGTACGGATTTTTTCGTCAGAGTTGGTCAGCTTAGGTATAACGGACAACACTGATTAGTATATCGAATAAGAGAAATTAGATCGAAAACTCGGAACCTATTTTATTCTAAAGGAATAAATGTCTATTTGAACAGAAATACATCCTACAATTGATTACAATAAATTTGTAGCTCTAGCAAATTCAGTTTGAGATAACCGATTTGATTCCGCTCAAATTATTGATCGATTTTTAATGGGAAATAATTGGATCACCCTGATACAGGTGTCAGAAAGTTTTTGTCGCTTTTGTTTCAATGGAAAGTGTTTTAATTTATGCAAATTAGAGTAATGAAAAAAAAACTTTTATCTGAAAAAGAAAATTTGGGATCCCTTGACCATACGATATAATACGTAGATATAGCAGACGATAGCTGATGGAAACATGTGCAGTTATTTGTCTCAGAGACTGAAATCTTGTCACAATTCGAGAAAAAAGCGTGATCCATTACATCAAAAAGTCTTTAAAGAAAGGGTTACAAAAATTTGAGAAAATTTTAAATTTAATGTTATATACATGTTAAGCAAACTGGATCAGAGCATTAATGCATAAATATAGATTGGCACGGCTCGTAATGTATAATGAACAAACAACTACAATGTCTGTGTTCTGAACAAGAAGCCGTTCATCAATGAAGAGCAAAGAATTGTGAAAATCATCTCAAATTTATCACAGTAACGTATTGAAGCTATGGGGCAATATTTGCGACTTCAAGGGGCTATTTACTAAACAACATCGGAATATTGGAAAGATTGTAATTTTTGTCGACTAGTCCAACTACAAAATGTGGTATGCCAAGAACATTTTTATTATGAGGAAGGTGAGCTCTGCGGACCCGCTATAATAGATTATCTAGTAAGGTACTACAATCGAGTTATACACCGTATTTTATTTTTAAACGCGTTTTCCCGAAAGTAGAGTTTTTTAAGTGGTCAAGTAAGACTTTTCACAGAAGTACTGGTCCGATTTCAATAAATTTTTTTCCAATTGTTCAGAAAATATACCGCTATATTTGGTCGAGAGGGATTTGTAAAATGTCAATTTGTTCCAATTTTATGGTCCTTAATAAGCGTAGGGTAAGGTGGGGCAAATCCGACCGTTGGGTAAACCCGACCCCCTCTTTTATCGAAAATCAGGAGCACTACGCGAACTAATATCAATGTTGTCGTGTAGAGCATCGAAAATAATCATAATGGTGGCATGACAGCATTTTATTAGTCTACATTGGGATGCTCATGCGACAAAAAGTGTGTTTTTACAACTTTTGATTTGACTTTTATGCATCATTGACTACAGGATATTCCTGATTGTTAAAGTGATTGCATAATAAATGTAAGTGGATTTAAATTCTTTGATTTAAGTCCTACAAAGTGCATAGATGAATTTAGTTCAACCTTTTTCATATTTTTTTTTAATTGCATCATAATGAAAAATGACGCGGTGTGGCAAATCCGACCTCTAAATATTGGGGTACATCCAACCGCTTTTTTGCTAAGAAATTTTTTATTTGTCCATTGAGGAGATGCTTTACAATTTATTCCCAAAAAAGTGCTCAATTTTAGGCCTCGCGAGTAGAGGACCCCTTTAACTCTTAAGAATTAATTTTCGTATAACCGTGCCCTAAGCAGTATAACTGCGCCAAATATTCGAAAAAGAAAAATGACAATTTCACTTCAAACCAATGTGAAACTGCACACGATCGTACGCTGTGCATTGGGTAGCCTTTTCACATCATCCTTCTCCTGCAGCCAAACCCAGCACGCATTCCACCTTATACAAAAAAATCTCATAGAGAGACCTTCTCCAGATTCAGTGAGCGTGGCATTCGGAAGAGTTTACTTCATCCGTCCGTCGAACACAATGCTGTGTGATATTCTAAGCCAGATTGTGCCAGCCTTTACTCGACTACGCCACTCATCAGGCTTTGTATTCATCGCAGAACAGATAGCTGGGGATGAACAAACCATTATGAGATTCGCATCACAGCACAAAGCGAAACTGGAAAAATCGGCATTCACTCAGCAATCTGCAAGCTCAGAATCAAGTTTGTAGCAGGTACCTACAAATGTTGGTATAGACTTTCCTCGGTTTTGTTTTATGCCAAAGCTGATTTCGTTATGCTTTGTTAGGTTGATACTGTGCACCACGCTTTGTAGTCACCGCGTGTTGGTTCATGTGTTTGCTTCAATATTTAACTTTTGAAATGACTGAAATTGGAGCCGAAAGAGGAGGGGCAACAAATCTTTACGGGATGACACATTTTAGCGGCTTGTTACTAAAAATCTGTTTTAATTCACCTAGTGGAGCAATTGTGCCTTTCTCATTTGTCCAAACTACGATTTCATGGCTGGTTATGTTCAATACAATGATGGAAATGTATATTACATATTCAATACGATTTGCACATACATACAATGGATCGACAGTCAAGATCTTGAGATACTATGTGTCGACACCGAAACATCACTCGAAACCAGCGGCGGACCAAGGAGAAAGATCCGGAGGATCCGGACCCTGCCGAAAATTTCCATCTTGTTAAGAAATTTTAAACTACAGTAAGATTCCGTTTTTGGCACGTTCCGTTTTTGGCATGCTCCATTTTTGGCAACAAAAAGGTTCCGTTTTTGGCAACAAATGGTTTCCGTTTTTGGCAACATTATTTTTGTTCATAGTAAATCTTTTGAAAATGCTCAATAATCATTTTGTTGTAATAATGGATATCGCTTTTGACTTTATTTCCAAACATAGGAGTTATATTTGCTATATTTTATGGGGGCGGGCATAGCAAATAAAGTTAAATTTGTTAATTTTTTCTATTATTTCATTCCATTTCAAATATTCTTTTATAATTAACATTCTTGTAACATTTATGATGTCACAAATTGAAAATAAAAGCTTTTAAGGTAAGGTTCCATTTTTGGCACGGTTCCAGTTTTGGCAACTAAAAAAAATGTTGCCAAAAACGGAATCCTACTGTAGTTTTTAATTTTAAAGTAACAACCCCTCATTGCATACTCCTACCTAATCCTTTATAGGTAAAACAACTAGGAGGCCGGGATTAGGTTGACGATTTTTAGAGTTTTTGCATAACCTTTCTATATGAGAAAGGCAAAAATGTGTCAAAGTCCAAAAAAGTCAATCTTTGTCAAAAACAAATCTTCAAGATTTCATCAAATCTCAACGTTTCATGCATTTTAAAGTCATTTGGCATCAAAAATACAAATTCGATTTTGAAATTTTCCCTTACTACCCCCTTTGAGAATTTTTCATTTTACTTTATATGAGAATTTGCTGTGTGGTCGCACTCTTCAACTCGTAACTCGTAACCGGAAGTCCAATCAATAAATTCAACCTTCTGTCTACAAATTTTCTAACTAATGACCCTTGGATCGATGTGAAACATATCTCGGAAAATGAAAAGCGAAATAAATAACTCCAAGCAGCGGTGTAGCCAAGAGGAGGCTTTGGGGTTCAACACCAGCCCCCCCCCCCCCCACACACACACAAAAATAATTGGATTGATGTTAAAAATTTAATAATGCTGACTGATTTAATTCAAAATTACAATAATAATTACACTAATTTACAGCATTTCTGAACTAAATAAGCTGGTGGTTATTTTCAATGTAAAACTGTGTGCTGAATCCGGAAATAAAGTCCAAAAAATTTACAGTAGAACAATTTTCGAGTTACAGTAAAAAAATGAATTTCACCTCCAAAACAAAACGTACGTTCAGTAAATTCCAAATATCTTTGGTTGTAGTGCATCGATATGAAATATTATTATGTCGAATTAAAAGTAATTGAATGCACTTTCGATTGATTGAACATTTTGTTTTAGTGCGACTACTGATTCCGACGTTATTTGCGAGTTTATTGAACTGTTTCTTAATTTGAAAAATGAGCAATTGGTCAATATTTTGGGCAAGATGAAGCAATCCTAAGAATTATATTTTTATGGGTCTATTAAAGCCTGCTAATAACCAAAAAAAATATTAGTTTAAATCGGACGGAAATTGTGAAAGTTATTCAACTTTTTGCAGAATGGGAATTTTTGAGTTTCTCTGGGTCAACTTATTGAACCGTCTCGATTTCAATTTTTTAGGGCTTGTTTTATAATATATGACGGATTCTCTGTCAGAATTCTGTTAAACAAATAAATTGAAGAATTAAAAAAAAATAATGTGCAGTAATATTCGAACTCGTTTATTCAAATGTTTTAAACCTTCTGATAACAATAATTTCAGTATGCTATATTTCACCCTAAGGAGGAAAATTTGGTAAAAACCAAAATTTCTCACTAGGGTGAAAATTTGTTGGTAAAAACCAGTCTTTGAACAGGAGGGCACAAATCCTTATTTCATACTATGTTGCGTTTCGGCTTCGCCTCTTCAGAAACCGACACTAACGTATTGTCGGAATAGATTAGCGCCGGCTTGACGCAAATCCCTTAAAACTAAAACACACTATGTGTTTCAATCAAACGACTGATCAAACGTGATGTCCCGTTCGAGCAGAAGTTCTGTTTATGCCGATGAGACACAAGTGAAGCCGAAACTTGTCTTGGCTTAGCAGGCCTATGCGAAAGCACTATGCTATATTTCACCCTAAGGAGGAAAATTTGGTAAAAACCAAAATTTCTCACTAGGGTGAAAATTTGTTGGTAAAAACCAGTCTTTGAACAGGAGGGCACAAATCCTTATTTCATACTATGTTGCGTTTCGGCTTCGCCTCTTCAGAAACCGACACTAACGTATTGTCGGAATAGATTAGCGCCGGCTTGACGCAAATCCCTTAAAACTAAAACACACTATGTGTTTCAATCAAACGACTGATCAAACGTGATGTCCCGTTCGAGCAGAAGTTCTGTTTATGCCGATGAGACACAAGTGAAGCCGAAACTTGTCTTGGCTTAGCAGGCCTATGCGAAAGCACTATGCTATATTTCACCCTAAGGAGGAAAATTTGGTAAAAACCAAAATTTCTCACTAGGGTGAAAATTTGTTGGTAAAAACCAGTCTTTGAACAGGAGGGCACAAATCCTTATTTCATACTATGTTGCGTTTCGGCTTCGCCTCTTCAGAAACCGACACTAACGTATTGTCGGAATAGATTAGCGCCGGCTTGACGCAAATCCCTTAAAACTAAAACACACTATGTGTTTCAATCAAACGACTGATCAAACGTGATGTCCCGTTCGAGCAGAAGTTCTGTTTATGCCGATGAGACACAAGTGAAGCCGAAACTTGTCTTGGCTTAGCAGGCCTATGCGAAAGCACTATGCTATATTTCACCCTAAGGAGGAAAATTTGGTAAAAACCAAAATTTCTCACTAGGGTGAAAATTTGTTGGTAAAAACCAGTCTTTGAACAGGAGGGCACAAATCCTTATTTCATACTATGTTGCGTTTCGGCTTCGCCTCTTCAGAAACCGACACTAACGTATTGTCGGAATAGATTAGCGCCGGCTTGACGCAAATCCCTTAAAACTAAAACACACTATGTGTTTCAATCAAACGACTGATCAAACGTGATGTCCCGTTCGAGCAGAAGTTCTGTTTATGCCGATGAGACACAAGTGAAGCCGAAACTTGTCTTGGCTTAGCAGGCCTATGCGAAAGCACTATGCTATATTTCACCCTAAGGAGGAAAATTCGGTAAAAACCAAAATTTCTCACTAGGGTGAAAATTTGTTGGTAAAAACCAGTCTTTGAACAGGAGGGCACAAATCCTTATTTCATACTATGTTGCGTTTCGGCTTCGCCTCTTCAGAAACCGACACTAACGTATTGTCGGAATAGATTAGCGCCGGCTTGACGCAAATCCCTTAAAACTAAAACACACTATGTGTTTCAATCAAACGACTGATCAAACGTGATGTCCCGTTCGAGCAGAAGTTCTGTTTATGCCGATGAGACACAAGTGAAGCCGAAACTTGTCTTGGCTTAGCAGGCCTATGCGAAAGCACTATGCTATATTTCACCCTAAGGAGGAAAATTTGGTAAAAACCAAAATTTCTCACTAGGGTGAAAATTTGTTGGTAAAAACCAGTCTTTGAACAGGAGGGCACAAATCCTTATTTCATACTATGTTGCGTTTCGGCTTCGCCTCTTCAGAAACCGACACTAACGTATTGTCGGAATAGA
Organism: Topomyia yanbarensis; assembly: GCF_030247195.1. Classification (NCBI taxonomy): domain Eukaryota; kingdom Metazoa; phylum Arthropoda; class Insecta; order Diptera; family Culicidae; genus Topomyia; species Topomyia yanbarensis. The sequence goes on from NC_080672.1 coordinate 188,381,688, forward strand.
TTAGCGCCGGCTTGACGCAAATCCCTTAAAACTAAAACACACTATGTGTTTCAATCAAACGACTGATCAAACGTGATGTCCCGTTCGAGCAGAAGTTCTGTTTATGCCGATGAGACACAAGTGAAGCCGAAACTTGTCTTGGCTTAGCAGGCCTATGCGAAAGCACTATGCTATATTTCACCCTAAGGAGGAAAATTTGGTAAAAACCAAAATTTCTCACTAGGGTGAAAATTTGTTGGTAAAAACCAGTCTTTGAACAGGAGGGCACAAATCCTTATTTCATACTATGTTGCGTTTCGGCTTCGCCTCTTCAGAAACCGACACTAACGTATTGTCGGAATAGATTAGCGCCGGCTTGACGCAAATCCCTTAAAACTAAAACACACTATGTGTTTCAATCAAACGACTGATCAAACGTGATGTCCCGTTCGAGCAGAAGTTCTGTTTATGCCGATGAGACACAAGTGAAGCCGAAACTTGTCTTGGCTTAGCAGGCCTATGCGAAAGCACTATGCTATATTTCACCCTAAGGAGGAAAATTTGGTAAAAACCAAAATTTCTCACTAGGGTGAACATTTGTTGGTAAAAACCAGTCTTTGAACAGGAGGGCACAAATCCTTATTTCATACTATGTTGCGTTTCGGCTTCGCCTCTTCAGAAACCGACACTAACGTATTGTCGGAATAGATTAGCGCCGGCTTGACGCAAATCCCTTAAAACTAAAACACACTATGTGTTTCAATCAAACGACTGATCAAACGTGATGTCCCGTTCGAGCAGAAGTTCTGTTTATGCCGATGAGACACAAGTGAAGCCGAAACTTGTCTTGGCTTAGCAGGCCTATGCGAAAGCACTATGCTATATTTCACCCTAAGGAGGAAAATTTGGTAAAAACCAAAATTTCTCACTAGGGTGAAAATTTGTCGGTAAAAACCAGTCTTGTACAGGAGGGCACAAATCCTTATTTCATACTATGTTGCGTTTCGGCTTCGCCTCATCAGAAACCTTGTCTACTGCTACTCAAATTTATTTCAATTGTATTCAAAGCCTGTATCTACACTATAATTAAGGAAATTCATGGCTATATCAGAAAAATATTTGGCCTAACTGGGTAATATGAAAGTTTGACGATGAAAATTTTCAAAAGAGACACTCCACGTGAGATATTTAAACTATTCGTATCTCTATTGAATTTTGAATGAAATATATGCTCAAAGACTGAAAGCTGAAGCCAGCAGGATTGGAATTGCCATCAACGTTTCGAAGACAAAATACATGAGAGGAAGAGGTTCTAGAGACGACAATGTGAACCTCCCACCCGAGTTCGGATTGACGGTGACGAAATCGAGATGGTCATGTATTTGGGCTCACTGGTAACCGACGACAATGATAACAGCACAGAAATTCAGAGACGGATCTTGGCGGGAAATCGTGCCTACTTTGAACTCCGGAGGACGCTCCGGTCGAACAAAATTCGCCGCCGCACGAAGTTGATTATCTACAAGACGCTGATTAGATCGGTGGTCCTCTACGGCCACGAGACCTGGACTATGCTCGTGGAGGACCAACGCGCCCTTGGAGTTTTCGAACGAAAGGTGTTGCGTACCATCTATGGTGGCGTGCAGATGGAAGACGGAACGTTGCGCAGGCGAATGAACCATGAGTTGTATCAGCTGCACATTCGTTGTATTGGTACGAACTTACATGAAAAGTAACGGATCAAAGACCCAAAATATCCACAAATTAGATCCAGGAAAAGAAGTATCTCAAAGTACCCACTCTCGATGGGGGATGCAACTACATTGTGTCTTCTAACTATCTGGGTATACTGAGTAGTTTGAACCATTTCTTTTTCACAGTATTGGTCTGTATAGGACTTATTTATCCATATTTCCTGCACGAGAATTCCGAACGAAACAATATGAAAGCTATAAGGATGAATGGAAAGAGACTGCATTGCAATCAATTGAATGCACGGCTTTTATGCTACCGACATAGCCTAGACATTTCACACTATTTACTTCAATGCAAACAAAAACTTTGAAATATTTACCTGTCTCATTCACGAATCGCATTCTGCCTGTCGTTCTCTGTTCAAGGGGCTTGAAAGCACATGTGACCTTGTCTCACTTTACTATATTCAATTGCGCTTTAAAATACTGGACCAGTAAATTATATTCTGTACATAAATCTTTTTTTAGGGAATATTTGACCAAAAAGTAAACTTCGAATTCCAAAGCGAATTGAACGTTCCAGGTTCCTGATAACTAATTAAGGTCCAACAATAAAGTAGAAACACCAGATAATCTTAAAACGACGCCGTCAAGTAAAGAAGCATGAAAACAAAAAGAATAAGACCAAAAAAGATGGAAGCCCTAGAAAGTCCATTGCATATTTATTAGCCTTTTCTCAGACGATGGGATTTTCAAAAACATTTCAAAACTTTCTGATGCAATGGTTCTCAAATTCGTACAATCCGGTTTATTCATTTTCTTTATTCAAAAATGTTTTTGGCTCAAATATATGACCATTTTATTTTAATTAATTATTTTATTCCGCATCTTTTTATTCGTTTTGTTCATCTGCATTCATTTTACTTATTTTATTGGTTTCATTCTTTGGCTCCTCTCTTCAGTTTATTCTTTTTGTGCATTTTACTCATATCATTAATTTAACTTATTTTATTCATTGTTTTGATTGTATGCATTTTTTCCAGTTTATTCATTTTGTGCAGTTTCTTCATTTTAATAATCTGACTACTTTTTCAGTTTTAATCATTTCATCCAAATAATTTATTTGATTCAATTTATTTCTTTATATTAAGTTATTACCTTTTACCATTGTCCAATTTTTCATTTTAATCAGTGCATTTAATTCTGCTCATTTTCTTCATTTTATCACTTCAGCTCATTTTGTTTATTTGATTCGTTTGTTTTATTTATGCAATTCATTTATTTTTTACTTTATTCATTTTGTTTATCCATTCTTTTTATTCATTTGATTCATCGTATTCACTGGATGAATTAAATCAATTTGATTCATTTGATTAGGTTGATTTGTTTGATTCATGTGATTCATGTGATTCATGTGATTCATGTGATTCATTTGATTCATTTGATTCATTTGATTCATTTGATTCATTTGATTCATTTGATTCATTTGATTCATTTGGGTCATTTGATTCATTTGATTCGTGTGATTCATTTGATTCATCTGATTCATTTGATTTATTTCATTCATTTGATTCATATCTCTAATTTTATGCATTTCATGTTCAGTCATTCGTTTTATTTCATTCAATTTGTTAGTATGAGTCAATTTATTCTATTAATCTTATAACTATTTCTAAATATAATCTTAATTTTTATTTAATAACCTAACCTAATTTGATTCGTGTATATTATAATTTTGATTTACATTAATTTTTCTACTCATTTTATGAATTTTTAAACCTATTATTTCATTTTTTGCGTTTACTTTTTTTTATTTCGGTCGTTTATTCGAGATTTTATTCGTGCAAGACTAGGAACTGTTTTCATCCCACCTCTAGTTGGGTGCCTAGTTCTCGTGAGCGCTGCAAACTAATCCAATAGTGAAATGTGTAAGAAATGTCTCATCTCACTGCTAGGGTGGATTAAATCGGTTTTCTAACGGCAACAACAGGACTTGTTCCATTGATTTGATTTCCTTTATTTCAAAAATGCTTTGAAGTATATACATTGACATAAAAAATTATTTATTTATGATGCAGATACTAAAATTAGGGAAAGCCCCTGTATTTATGCATAGCTGCATATAACCTAACTTAAATTATGTCATATTTTTTGTGTTTCGGATTCTCCTCGTCAATAGCTTACAGCGGCATGTAAGCCACAAACATTTTCGATTCAGTCAAATAAAAACTTCTGGTCAAACCGGGACATCAGTCTCGATCAGTCGTATACTGTACACATATTAAGTTATGTGTCATTTTTTGTATCTAGTGTCTAGCTAGCGGCCCAGTCAACTATTAGCTACTGACGAGGAGAATCCGAAACACAAAAATGTGACTTAATTTATTTATTTATAATGTTTAAACGAGGTTACAGTAAAAAAGAGACAATTTCTTTTTTTTTAACGTCTATAAAAAATCATCTAAATTTATTAAAATTAAGTATAAGTCAAAGCAAATTTTATCTATTTTAATTAATTATATCAATTTTTCATTTCGGGTTACTACCAGAGGCCCTGCACTTGACCAAGTAGGACGATGTTTTGCGCGCAGAGTATGACGAGATTCGCCATTTTGAATTTTCGAAAAAAACATTTTCTAATTATCGATAAATAACGAATAAAAGATCAAAGGCAGAAGTTCGTATATCTCTTCATTTTTCCGCGTTCAACTGGGGAACTAACGTCGAAAATATATCTTCAAATTTTGTTGAATGTTTGTTTCAAATTTGAAGCAATCTGAAGTTCTCTTTCGTCGGAAATATAGTGTTTTATCAATCAATGTAATAATAAATCCTTTAGTTGTTTGGAAATGTTGGTTGTTTTCGATTCGATTTCCAAGGAGTCAACCGGAGCACAAAGCCAGTCGATACTTCCCACTTGACATAGTGAAATAATACTCATTCGGGTACGTAAAATCTCTGCTCATCTGAAAATGCAAAATTCATATTGTACGGACTTTCATTGAGCAACGATAATCAGATGGAATGTGAATGATGTGTAACTCATACAAATAGAGTAACTGTTCCAACGTAGTTTAGTATAAATTATTACCCAAAAATTTATTTAATGTGATCCTTCCAGGTGACATGTCGGTGTTTTCTCCAGCTATACTTGTTTACAATGAGCATGAGCATGATGACTATACAATTCGTAGTTGCTACTACGTGATTGACTAGAACAAGCGAAAATGTACTAATAATCAACGAATGGAGCCTGGGAGAAGCTATCGGTTCGTAATGTGCACTTTTCGAGAGTATGTAGGGGAACATGGGGAGACTTGACCAGGTTTTCAGTTAAACCTACGTAAATATCTAAAAACGTTTTCAATCCTTCAAAACTCATTTAAATATAATGCGCAGCAGTATTGTGCGTATTCATGATTTTTTGCAGAATTTTTGGTTTACTTTTTCCAAAGTTATAAAAGTTTTTCGGAGATGAGTTTTTGTGGTCAAGTCTCCCCACCGCGGGGAGACTTGACCAAGGCCTAGGGAGACTTGACCAAGAGAATTTTGTAAAATAAAAACAAAAAAATATGGCATAAAACATGCTGTCTACATATTTTTATATATTGTCGAGATCGTTAAGTACCAGTAAAAAATAGAAAAGCATCGCATTTCATAAATTTCGATTTTTTTGGTGCATTTCCTTTCAATGATTAACTGTACTGCTGACATTGCATGTTAACACGTCACGAAATCAGCCATATTACGGCTCTACCTTGTTTACTAGTACTAAAAGGTATATATTGATGTTTGAGGTGGGGTTTTTTGTGACGTGTTAAGCTTTAACAGTAGGTACCACAGCATGGTAGATACCAGAAATTTTAAATCTTTCTTCAGCTTATTTCCATTTGGTCAAGTCTCCCCATAAAATCCTGGTCAAGTCTCCCCAACATTAGTTTTTGCGTAAAATGTTGTGCAAATATTAGTAATAACTATTCCAATGTTCCGATTTATGTAAAACCATTTCACCACTCCATAAGGAATAAGATGATACATAAGTAATTAAAAATCATTAGTCGAGTAGATATGTTTATACAAAGTTTGATAAACAATTACGTAATATTATACACATTTATTAAATGCGGAATATTTTCTATAAGGAAAGCATTTTTCATTTCAAACTTTTAAAATTACCTTAAGGGATCTAAACAAGTATAAAAATATGTTTGAATTTTTTTTAAGAACCTAATAGAACACGTGATAGCTAATAATAGAATTTTGCGCTTGGTCAAGTCTCCCCATGTTCCCCTACTATGAAATGCCGATAATGACGCCGGCAATGTCCTTACTGTCATCGCGGAAGGAAAGAGTAACAAACGTTGTTGTGGAGATCTCTGCATCTCAACGTTTGCCACGGGAAGGAGTTTTTGTTAGTGACATTGAATAAATAGTTACACAAATCTGGATGCACCTGGATAAGTGATACGATCTATGCAACTTTTGGAAGTATTATCTGTTTATAACTGGACAGCCGACTACCCAGAATTTATGATAGATTTACCGTGTGTCCATGCCGCACCTTGGCGGTCGTTCAGTCCGTCTTCTCTCGTATTTTCGTTCACGTCCATGTCGTCATCGGTACTGCATTCATGATGTTCACGGTTCGATGTTCTTGTTTGTTTCTTGTACTTACGCGTCGCTGTTGTAAATCCTTCGTCATCGATATTTGATTCTTTATTGCTGGTGGTGGTTGTTGGTTTAGAGGTATTTGGTGTAATCGTTGTTTCTTCGCTGTTTGAAATGGCAGTTGGTTTGGTGTTGTTTACTGCCTGGTCCGCAGTCGTTGGGTTAACAACCACTTGTGGATTAGCATACGATGATTGTATACCGGTTTTGGTCGTAGCAGGTGGAATTTCCTTAGCAGTCTCTGCGCAAGGTTTTCCGTGGTGTAGCGGCTGATCACAATACAGGCATGTAGGAATTTGCCCTGGGTACGTGATTAGTGTTAGTTGAGAATATTGAACACCTCGAGGTGATGTGGATGTGAATGTCAAGTAAGAGGGAATATGATTTGTCGGACGCATTCTCATCACACAAAGGCCGTTCCGGAGTCCTGGAAAAAAGTTCCTCCAAGTATCTTCCGTAACACTATTCACCTCTCCGTATTTTGACATGATTTTTTGATAACAGAGTCGCTAATACGAGATGCCAGGTCATGTATCTTTATTTCAATACTGTCAACATCTACATACGTCGGGATACTGTATAAAATGTCATTACATACGACGACGTGTTTCATGTTGTTCTGGGAAGCGAATGATTCTGCTTGACTAATGTTTTTGAACATAATCAGTACCGCATAACGTAAATGATGGAATTGCACTGCCTTAAGTTCTGCTACGTTGAGCTTCATGTTCACTTTCAACATTCGCTCCACTTCACGAATTGACGGTCTTACCGGATGTATGTAATACCACGAAGATTGTATTTTTTTTTCTCTTCTATTATTTGCATTTAGTCACACTAAGTTATTATATTCGCTATGATGATGGATTTTTGTTACTTGTTCATTAGTTTTTAAAAAAAAAAATGAGATGTCTACAGAAGTCTGAGCCACGCGCGCGATAAGCAGATAGAGACTAACTTGAAATCGAACATGGTGACCAGTACTAAGAGCTCACCGGGTTGAATCGAAGCTTTTAGACTTTTGTTGTGATCAGGGTCTGATTTGATGATGGAGTTGCTTTGCTGACTTTGCTCGACAATAGAGTGAATCTCGGTTATTGCTGCGATGCGGCAATAACGGAGTTAATTCGTTGAGTGGGGGGCTTGATGACTTCTTCTGATATAACAAGATATCGGGTTCAAATTCTGATCAATCCAGGGTATTCCCGGAAAGGAATATCCCTGGATTGCCTTGGGTTAGTGGTACGCAACTTTCAATAAAGGGGCCTGATGTGGATGATATAACTCGGCTGGACTCTGCACTGCCACTAGGCTCGTCACTTCTCACCTTAGCAGGTGGTAGTACCGATGTCTTGGTCAGGCGGGAGGAGTCTTACAGAGAATTATCAGAAATAGAAGCTATTGGGTTCAATTCCCGATTCTATCAAGTATCTTCCCGGAATGGAAATTTTCTTGATGGACTCTGGTTGTTGATGGAATATTCGAAATATATCTGGTTACGTTCTTTTGAAGGAAAGGCTATGTCTGTAAATTGAACCAGTCCGTTTTTTGTTAACTGGTCTTGTCATGAGTTAAAATATTAATTATCTTCTAGATAAATCGTTCAGCTCACACCTTTGTGGAGGAATGAGGTGGGACCATCATCATCATCATCGTCAACAGCAACACAGTTTGCCCGTAACGGGATATACTCTTGCTTTGTATTGTCACTCATTGTTTGTTCACGTTTCACACACTAGGTAAAATGAATCAATTTTTACCTTTGCGAATAGACCAAGCAGCGCGGGTAAATTTGATTACTTGCCCTGCTCTAGCAACGGAGCGATTTCTAGCGTCTGGGCTGAGCGAAATGAGAAACCGAACTGAGATTGTCTTATTCACCGAGCCCTTGTACTCCCTTATGCCATTCAGCATCACGACTCGGCTCCCTTGTGTCAGTTAGCACCGCAACTCCCTTCTCGTACAATTCAGTCCCCGTCGGTGGACTTAGCATACTCCGACGGAGAGTTCCTCGGCTAGAGAAGTTCTCCTGAAACCGAGCCAACCAGCCAGGTGTCGAGGTCAGTTCGGCGATTCCGGTGGAGCAGGGCGTCCGGTTCACCGGTGCCTCGACGACCCCCGACTGGTGATGTCCAGTCGCGGTCTGCTCAGTCTAGTCCCCGACGGTGAATTTGGCTTACGCCGACAGAGAGTTCCCCGGCGAAGGAAGTTCTCCCGATACCGATGCTTCTTTGGTTTGAGTACCACAATTTCTTGAGCCCTTTGACTCCCTCTCGTTCCATTTCGCTTACTTTCCCGATGAGCTATTCAGTTCCCGCCCTCAATTGTTCGCGAACTACTCGGTCTAGTGCTACGTACTAAACTGGTCCCCAGTGGTAGACCTAGCCTACAAGGTCGGAGGGTTCCCCGGCGGCGGAATTTCTCTCGAAACCCGATTTGTGGCTTCTTGTTGATCCCTTCGCCACTTCCTCTACAGTTCGGAGTGTATGCTCGTAACCACTCTGTTGACAGCGTCCCAGGTATGTTCGTCGTGGCACAGCTCTTCGACGATATTGTCCACTGTCATATCAGATATACCACTACGAGCTTCTTCGAACCTAGGGCTTTCGAAGACCACATGTTCCGGTGTCTCCTGCACAGTCGCACACTCTGGGCAAAGGAGCGACGAAGCATGTCCAAATCGTTGCAAGTACTTCCGGAAGCATCCGTGCCCGGACAAAAACTGCGTCAAATGGAAGTTCACCTCTTCATGCTTTCTATGCACCCAAGCCGACACATTTGGGATGAGCCAGTGGGTCCACCTTCCTTTCTCCGCGTTGTCTCACTCCTGCTTCCATTTAGCCAACGAGTTCGCTCGAACCAGTCTCCTAGCGTTACGTGCATTTCTCCGGTGGTAGCATTCCACGTCCTCCGCCAGGGTGATGCAGATGGGGTTTTTTTTAAATGGAGAATGCAATTTACGCACTAACTCAGTACACGTGCTATTAGTAGATGCCAAGCTACCACACGGGGTGTACTGGAGTGTCAGGCTCTCATGGTGATGACATGACTAGGTAATACCGACTAAACTCCATTGGGCACCGCCATTGCTACCCCAGGGACTACCTCTCGGTATTACTTCTGGGGGGCTGGCTGTACTTGATGTACTCACTCACTCGCTCGCGCGTTCATATATCCTGTATGAAGCTTACTTGGATACTCGCTCTGTCACACCTTGATTCACTCTCGAACACTCCACATGAGGCTTACTTTTGTGCTCACCTTAATCACGCCATGCGAGGCTTACTTGTGTGCTCACCTTTTTCATACCTTGCTAGGCTTACTTTTGTGCTCGCCTCTAACATACCATGTGATGCTGACTTGGATGCTCACCCTATCACCGGATTCACTCTCAATCATACCACACTTAAACCCCTGTCGCTCCTCCTGGCATCCCATGTGGGACATTTTTCTTAGGCCCCACTTTTGACATACCATGTGAGGCTTACTTGAGTGCTCACCGTTTTCGTACCTTGTGAGGCTGACTTTTGTACTCACCCTTAACATACCGTGTGAGGATGATTTGGATGCTCACCCTTCACTCCTCTGCCACGCCACGAGGCATCGAAATCCCAACATACTACGCTACGACCCTCCCATCTTGGCATGAGGCGGTCAACATATACGCCTATACACTCGCTCTTCTGCTTTGCTTCGGGATGGCCGGGTTTACTCCTTACGCGGTTGCTAGTCGCTGCGCCATACCTGCCTCAGCATGAACAGACTATTCACACACTTTTTATGCGCTCGGCCTTTTTCGCTCCAACTAACCAATTACTAGTTAGTCGTGCCCGTCGTCTGTTGCTCGGTGCGCCAGATTCCCTGTAGCATGCAGGCAATCTGGGTGGTTGCAGTCGAGACTGCGTTCCACTTCTCAACTGCTTGACACATCCGCTGAATAAGGGTATCTCTTCTTTCGACGTCGAAACGAGGACTTACGAACAGTATGTGTTCGGCATTTTCGTCGACACCTGGGCAGTCAGGGCAGACGTGGACCTCCGCGTGCCCGAACCTGTGGAGGTACTGTCGGAAGCAGCCATGGCCTGACAGGAATTGTGTCAGATGGAAGTGAACTTCCCCATGGGGTCTGCCCACCCAGCTCGATATGTTAGGTATCAGCCGGTGGGTCCGCTTACCTTTCGAGGAGTTATCCCACTCACGCTGCCATCCTGTAACCGAAGCCGCCCTGGTGCGCTCGCGGGCTCCTCTATTTCCACGTAGCTCGAAGCACTCCTCATCTTCCCGGATGACCAGCCCGACTGGCATCATGCTCGCTATCACGCAGGATGCATCGTGTGATACCGTGCGGTAAGCAGATATCACTCTGAGGCACATCACCCGGTAGGTGCTCTCCAGTTTCTGTAGGTAACTGGTTGTCCTCAGTGCTCTTGACCATGACGGGCCGCCGTACCTGAGGATACATATGGCAACGCCTGCCAGTAGCCTACGTCTACTGGCGCACACCTTTGCAGTTAGTTCTACCTCAGGGATTGACTCCCCATAGACCTCCAAGGTTACGTCGTCGGCAAAGCCAACAATCTTGACCCCAGGAGGGAACTTTAGTCTCAGAACCCCGTCATACATGAAGTTCCATAGCACCGGGCCTAGGATCGAGCCCTGCGGGACTCCGGCGGTAATAGGAACCCTTTTCTGACCGGCATCGGTCTCGTATAGTAGTACGCGGTTCGGAAGTAACTTTCCAGGATCCAGTACAGACCCACCGGTAGGCTAAGCCGGTGTAACAAGAACGCGATGGCATCCCAGCTTGCGCTGTTAAATGCGTTCTTCATGTGAAGTGTCACTAACGCACAGTATCGAATGCCTCGCCTTTTTCGTTGGATAGCTATCTCGGCAGTCTTTATCACTGAGTTGATAGCGTCCAACGTGGACTTATACCCTTCCGAAAGCCAAACTGGTTGCTCGACAGGCCGTCCGTACCTTCTGAGTACGGTGTTAGCCTGTTGAGGATGATCCTCTCAAGCAATTTGCAAGTCGTGTCGATCAGACAGATTGGTCCGTACGTCGACGGGTCGCCTGGCGGCTTCCCGGGCTTCGGCAACAGCACCAATTTCTGCCTTTTCCATCTATCGGGGAAGCGGCACTCGTCAAGGCATCTCTGCATAGCTAGCCTGAACATGTTCGGGTTCGCTATGATCGCTGCCTTGAGAGCGCTGTTTGGAACTCCATCCGGCCCTGGAGCTTTGTTCATTGCTAGGGAATAGGCCACTGCGAGTAGTTCTTCATTCGTCACTGGAGCCACCATTTCGGCCGCGCCCACACTGTCTCGTGGCGCAGGTGGCCAGGGGCTTACGGCTCGCAGTAACTTAGGACCCTTGCTATTCGCAATATTTTTTAACGATATCGCATTGCTTTTTGGAGCTGGTTGTAAATTAGTTTATACAGATGATTTGAAACTGCACCTCCTAGTTCACACGGTAGAGGATTGTTGGCGCTTACAAGGTCGGCTGCAACTGTTTGTTGATTGGTGCTGAAAGAATAAGCTTGTCATTAACGTGACCAAATGCCAAGTGATAACGTTTCATCGAATTCCATGGCCCATTACAGCATTAGCGGCATCGTTTTGACGAGAGTCGATCAGGTGTACGATTTAAGAGTGCAGTTGGATGCAAAGCTGATGTTCGAATCACAACGATCGTTGAAGCTTCGCGTCAACTGGATTTTATTTTCAAAATTGCTAAAGACTTTCCTCCCCAAGGTTTAAGGGTTTGACAATATTGCAAACATCATCAAGCATCAATTGCTTCAAAATGGGTATTGCATTACGCCACGATAGTGGTGCATCGAGGAGACCGATAGGGCTTATGCGCCTTTTTTATGTTATATGTTTCTTCATACTCTGCAGCTGCGCATACCAACGCTAAACCACTGGTCTATGCGCGGTGTCGTGGCCGACTGGCGGATCGACATAGATTGACTTTTGCTGTGTGCCATGTTTGCAAATATTGTTCTATTGGTGGTATTCGTGGACGGGGCTCACAGAGGGAGTCATTGTGTGTCCATTTATCGGTCGACTTCGTCATCGTGCATATACTAATTAAATTAATTTAATAATTAAATTAATTTAATAATTAAACTAATTTAATAATTAAATTGATTTAATAATTAAATTAATTTAATAATTAAATTAATTTAATAAAGTAGAATAAGTAGAAACCTATTAGTTGTAGTTTTGTGATAATCGTAGTTTTTCGTACTAGTGTACAACTGTTATGTACTAGTCGTATGTCTATCTATGTATGTATTCGTCTGAGTATTTGTGACAGTTGGGTCAGGGAATGGATGCAGAACTGACGTATTTGATGGAATAGTGGCTAATACTTCTGTTGATCGATCTGAGCATTTGGTTCTATTCTTTCGGAAAAATCGGGTTTGATAAATTAGGGTAAAATAAATTTACCGACGCACGCGAGTCATCCATTCCCGGCCAGCATAGCATGATGAAAGTCTAACAGCATGCAATTGTCGTTAATGATGAATATACAACATTTGCTGCATTTAGACGAGTTTGATTGCATGTTACATATATTTCTATTCTACTTCATTAGTCTGTTTCTTTTGTACATCTATTAGTTTGCTTTTCCATTATTTATGTATACCAAAATAGTTTTGTACAATTTATACACTTCTAGTTAAGCTCTTTGCATCTTTTTTTTTTCTTTATCTGACATGTCATGATTCCTTTTGTTTGTATACTATACGCTATCTATACTCATATAGGTACAAACGCTCGTGGCCTTCGTGATAACACAAACGCGACCATGCAATTGCAATAATCCACATATACTTACGCCCGCGATTTCGCCTACATGAACACACCCCGGTAGTTAAGTAAACGTGGCATCTTTAAACCTCCAAACGCGGTCTCAAACATTAACCCACACTCGCGCGATCATGAAACGGCACGTTCAAATGTTTTACCAGTCTGGACTAATGCCTTCAGTTGAACCAATCAAAAAAGTGACGCTCATATTCACTAAACAACACGTTCCATGGTGACATGACCTGGAACTCAAGTTTCCCCATAGGGAAACGGACTACCATCTGCACCATACACTAAAAATTAAACATCAGATTCACGGTCCGCGCGCGATCAAACAAAAAATACACACTACGTCATTATAAAATCGAAGTTATACACGCAAAGTCACATACACGTGACAAACACGTTAATATACAAATGCTTGAGCCCTTCGCGATCATCCCCGGCATCTACACCCGCGATCTAGTAAACATGATGGTATATCAGTGATAAAGTGAATGTCTCAGCTCCTATAAATTTTCAAACGCGGTCTCAAGCGTGAACCTAAAAACTCCCGCACTCGCACTATCATGAATCGGTCACTTCCGGATGTTTCTATCCTTGATATCAGCAGACTATGTCCATGCCTTCAATTGGATCAATTAGAAAAAAGAAAGCTCTCATATCCACTGGACACCACGTTACATGGCGACATGACCGAGAACTATAGTGATATGGGGTCCCTGTCCCCTGGTGTGAATTGTACACCAAAACCTATCTATCAGAATGAAGGTCCGCGTGACCATCCAAGAACGCACGCGTATATAGGAAATGCCACACGTTTACAAAATCCAGTCTTGTACACGCGAAGTCACATGAACGCGAGCACACGTGACAAACACGTTAACGTACGAACGCTTAAGCCCTTCGCGATTAATAACGCACACCTACGTTCGCGATCGCGCAAACTTGATAACACCCCGGTAATAAGGAGAACGTTTTATCACTTACGAAGTTTCAAACGCTGTCTCAAACGCGAACCTACAAACGTCTGTTTTCGCGCGCTCATGAATCGGTCACGTCCGGAAACCATTACTCTCTGTCCTAATAACTTAGGTCCACACATTCAGTACGACCAATCAAAAAATAAAGCTCATATCCACTAGATAACACGTTCCATGGCGACATCACCGGGAACTCTAGTGATATGGAAGATCTCACTCTCTTTTAGCATCTTAGCCGTACACCAAAAATAAAGTATTAGATTCACGGTCCGCGCGCGATTATCCAAGAATACATGCGAATATGCGAAAGGCACACGGTTATAAAATAGAATTTATACACGCGAAGTTACATACACGTTAGCACACGCGACATACAAACGTACACGCGATCGAACACGTTTACGTACAAATGCTCGAGCTCTTCGGGATGAAACACGCGATCGCGAGTCCCTACGCCCGCACATACCTGAACCATACAATGAATATCACATTCAGAATCACGGCTCGCTACAATTGGCCCAAAGCAGTGTTTTAGTGGGCAACAGGCTTTGATCAATCATGGGAAACTCACGGGCGTGGCGTTCAATTAAGCTACAACTAAGTTGTAGTTTATTATTTCGTTAAATTTTAAGTATTAACCAATTTTGTAATATGCAATATGATAATTATTTTTCATCCTTTGAGATGCCAAACTAGATGTGGAATAAGTATGATGTTTTTTGATGTGTTAACTGACCAAATAGATAAGAATTTTTTTTCCTTTCATCCGAAATTAAAATAACCAATCAGTTACAATCGATCCATAAATACCTTTGGCCATTTCGTGTCTACTAAGACTGCAGTTCACAAGCAGATAGCATTATGAGAGACATAACTCAATATTCAATTTACGTGTAAATTACTGTCTCCAGAGTATTTCAACCATTTATTTCCATACCATCAACCGTCGGTCTGTGAAACAAAACGTCATTTGAAATTAGTCATCATTTTGCAATATCCTAACGATGAACTACTTTCAATGAACAGTTAAATCAGCCGAATTCTAGTCGTTTTTTGTCCTAGCTGAAATGGTAGTGTAAAGGCATATGTGATTGTGTCCAGACTGAAACAAATGTTACAAGCATGAAAACAACAGCGTTATGCTATGTTCACACTACAGAGTTTAAACATGTTATAATAAATAGCAACAAGAAAAACATCATCAAGAATGCGTTAAAACACATTATAACTCATAGTGTGAACGTAGTATTACATTATTGTTTTCAGCAAAAACTCAGTTTGCCCAACTATTTTGTTGTTGTTGGAATTGTGATGAATCGGATTTCCGGAGTCTGATCGCAGTAGGCGTACGCGTCGGTCGATCACGCATTTTTTTTCGTTCCTGTCAGTTTTTTCAACAACAAAATTGAAAAGTATTTTTTCAATTTTTTCCTTTTATTCTGGTGTATTTGCTTCATTTGTGTCGAGAAAATATTGTGCAAAATTAGTCTTCCCTATTAACCCTCTAGTGCCCAAATTTTTATTTGGCTTTCAAAAATTTTTGTAGGTGGGTTTCGAGATGAGAAAAACGAAAATAATGTTGATAATTCATGTAAGCAATGGATTTTTCATTAAAGCCTTAAAATAAGTAGGCCTCCTAGAGGCGGTGTTGGGCAACTGGGCGAATAAAAAACAAAAACTTTTTTTCTTCTAGTTACTTCAACATAAGCAAATTCAGATGGTTTATACTTTGGACTTCATCAGAACGCAAATTACCCAAGCTAAGGAGTACTTCTCTAGTGCTTTCGTTGCTTAATTATTGACTTCTAATTTATAGTAGGGGAGACCAATGTCTGCTGGCGATGGTTTCACTTATCATGTTTTATTTTTTAATTTAAGAAGATCGTGTAAAAGAGAATTTTCGAGATTCTTCAGGTGAAATTCCGAAGTAAACAATCAAAAACGCTTTTAATCCACCTAACAGTGTGATGAGACATTTCTTATAACTCTTATCACTCTCTTCGGATATTATATCGTTTGAGAACATTTAGAACTTGATGCTTCGCGATGTTTTTGATAACACATACTACATGGGATAGTGGCAGGACTCAGAGAATCGCTCAAATCAGCATAGTACAACATCAGTGCTAGAAATCTCAAACCAAATCAATGGGAAAGCGAAAAAATGGCCCATAAAATAGACATACCAACGAATTATTGTTAATGCTCTGTTAATAAAATATCTAAATTGTGGTGGGAAAACTGAGTTTTCCTAAAGGGGTTATATATTGTACTGAGCCAAAAAAATCGAATTTTTTTAATCGATTTGAAGTTTATACTTTACTCAAATTTCCAACGTGACTGAGAACTAAGAAATCAACGCTTTTTCTTAAAAAGGGCGATACCAGCAGTGATACCATTCAAAGAAAATCAACAGTGAATATTTCCAGACTTGGTTTTATTATATAAGAACTATTGTGTTTTTACATCCTAGATTTCATGATTCAGTGATCGAAACCCAAAACTTCATAAAGTATTTGAAATTATTAAATTAAAATTTGTTTTTGCTATTGAAATTGACAAAATGATAGTATCGCCCCTTTGGCGATTGTTTACTTTTTCGGTCCCACCTATCAGCATTGAAGTATCGCCCTTACGTTTTTTACAATAACTACCGTATAACACCACCGATTTCGTCCGTGTTTTTTTCAATAGCGATCATTGTTACTATTTACAGCTGGTATCAGAAAACAGTTTCGCCTCTAAACTGCTAGCAAAAAAAAGTATCGCCCTGTTTGTTTGCATGGAGCGTGGAGGGCGAAACTTTAAATAAATAAACAAAAATACAGTTTCGCCCGTTGTATTTTTTGCTGTAGTTTAAGAAAGCAATATCGTAGAATCCAATTTTTTAGGTTAATTTGTTGCGTTTCAAAGCTCTCATGCGCATGTATGAAAAAAAGCCTTATGTTTACATTTGTAAGTATCGCCCTTTTCACAAAAAAGAGTTGAAATGAAATCGCAGCTTTTGATATCACGCTATCTCTGAAGTGCATGCGTGCATAGTTCCAAATTTTACTTTGTCATCTACTTTTTCTAAAGGTGAATTCCCAGTAGTATCCTTGATTTGAAATATTATCGCTAATCCTAATGTCAAAGAACAAATAAAAACCTCTCGAAAACGAACCGTTTGGGAAAATCATCATCATTACTGGAATTTTCATTTTCACGAAACTTTTCGATAACCTTCCGTCACTTGCGTTAATGCACTGGGTGCACAGTGCTCTGAAAATCTAGCGAAATCGTCTTAGGGCACCAGCGAGTCTAATTCAGAGCTATCTGCGCGGCGAGTTTAATCTGTAAAGAATACTAAAAATTAATTTCTATTCCATAATTTTCAGTTCAGCAATTCGAGAGATCGTGCTCACCGCAAGCCATGAAAAATAGACTACGTGAAGCGATGGTCACTATTTATTAAAAATCACGGTTAAATAAAAAATAAAACTATTAAAAAAATTCAAATAGTTTATAATTTTCACAAACTTATTAGGAAAAATGTATTAATAAGCTTTCGTAATATTGTGTAGGAAAAAAGCTGAAAATTTCAGTATTTTTTCTATCTGCAACATATAAACCCTCAAGTATACCAATTAATTGATATACGAATTGGAATAGGTTCGCCAAATTTTGGAAGAAGTCTAGAAAATAACCCCTTGAAAGCTACCTAAAAATTGTTGTAGTTCGATGCAATAAAAAAATCCCCAAAAATGAAATGTATCTATTAATGTGAAACACAGTGAATAATACATACAATAAAGACCCATTTTTATCAATCTCATGGTATATTTTAGGCTGACAAAATGGGGACATTGACTAAATCGGGCATTTTTTTTCATTATAATAAACTGAAGCTGTTAAAATATTCTTCCCGTCCCTTGATGTAGTGTGATAACTATTTCTGATTATGATGAACTTTTTATTTTTGCATATTTCCATCTTCATGATAAGGAAAACATGCTCAAGAAAGGATTTACTCGAATTCAGTCTTGTTCGTGTGCTAGAGCCCATCAAACATATGTTCATATTTGGCTGATGAAATCGGGGTTTCAATGTATTATAATAGATATTCAGCATTCGAAGAAGTTTCTTGTGAACGAGTGTAGAACGACTCTGTTTCTACTTACTTGAAGTCAGCGGCGTAGCCAGAAATTCGGTTTGGTGGGGGTTTGGTGAAAATCGATCATACTGTCCAAACGGCATAATTCCGAAAGTGTAATTTTTGAAGTTTTAAAATTATGCAGAATTATTTTTTCAGAAAATAGTGACAGAGTTCGTGTCTTTAGCGAAATTTTTGAGACTTTATTGTAGTCATGAATATTAAACTGAGAAAATTCACCATAAATACTTCTTGGACGATATACCGTCAAAATTATTTACTAAAGACTAAGATACTAAACCTCCGAAATTGGTGGTTTCAAAATGATGCTATCTTAACCTTAAATTACTGTTTTTAATCATTTGACCTATACATATAATTGGTCATATAACAAAAATTAAATGCTTATCAAAATCGATCAGGAACTGCTAGAGTCGAATGGAAATCGTCATTTTTCATAAATTTCTCTCTACATTCGGAAAGTGTTATCCTCGTTATTAATCATCTTACGTTTTCGTCTCAACTCGACGCATTCCCAAAATAAAAACCTGTTTTAATCCACCAAGTAGTGCAATTGTGCTTGTCTCATTTGTCCAGACTACGATTCCATGGCTGGTTATATTCAATACAATGGTGGAAATGAAAATTACATGTTCAGTACGATTTGCACATACATACAATGGATCGACAGCCACGATCTTGAGATACTATGTGATACTGAAACATCGCTTGAAACCAGCGGCAGATCATGGAGAAAGATCCGGGAGGTCTAGGTCCTGCCGAAATTTTTCAACCTGTTAAGAAATTTTAAACTAGTTTTAATTTTAAAGTAGCAACCCCTCACTGCATACCCCCCTCGGGCCGGTATAATTGAAGATTTTTAGAGTGATTGCATAACCTTTCTATATGAGAAAGGCAAAAATGTACCAAAGTCTAAAAAAGTCAATTTTTGTCAAACATCTCAATGTTTCATGCATTTTAAAGTCATTTGGCATCAAAAATACAAATTTGATTTTGAAATTTTTTCATTTCAGTTTATATGGGAATTTGCTGCGTGATTGCACTCTTCAACTCGTAACCCCGGAACCGGAAGTCCAATCAATAAAAAATAGCACAGTCAGTTGTGCTGGACTGTCTTGATCGGCGATAAACTTTGTACTGCCCTGCTGCTCCCACAGGACATGAGACGGCTGAAGGGGAAGATGACCCAGCCGTGTGCGATCATCTGCTCTCGGTGCTGCTACGGCGACGAATTTGCATGGAAACCGTCGGATTGCAAAAAGCATTGTTCATCTCCAGTGGCAATTGGCAGCAATCAGCTGGGTAACGATGATGATAGCTTGCCTTCGGTTTGCGTGTGCGTCAGCTGATCGAAATTGAAGGATAATTCAATCTGTGCCACCGGGGTGAAAATAAGCGATTTGGCACACTGTAAGTATCTCTTTGTAAATGCTATCTCAGGGCGGACAAACTACCAGGAGGAATTGTAATTACCTGGTCGAATTCAATAAGACAATGCTAAAAAGGACTCACAAATTATAGCGAATAAAGATTGTTAGGTGAAAGTAATTTAAACATTTTATTCTTAGTTTTCGACATATTTTATAGGGAAAGTTAGGTGAGGGATAATTTGATTACGAACCGTTAACACGTGTTTCATTGCTGATCATCGTGACTCGATGGACGCCGTCTGATGATTCGACACTGGTCGCGCCGTCGCAGGTGAACGGCTCACGTTGACCGACAAACAAGAGTATTCGCCGGAATATCTACACGTGAGTCTCTCACTGTCGGGTGGCGCTGGAAGCCTCCTGACCCCTTAACGCCTTTGGGTATGCCGTGTATGGACGACTCACGTGGACCGACGGACTGCCTGAACAGCCGTCGGAATATCGACACGTGAGATTGCTCGCCCCTAGATGGCTACCGAAAACAGCCTGTCTTACCGCTGTCCGATTTTGGGTCAACTCGGTGGAGGCCCGTTCGCTGTTGAAGGTCAGTCTTCCTTGCCGTCCAAAGTTGCGTCGACTTGGTGCCCGTTCGCCGTTGATTAATTGGCACGACGTGGGGGACCTTTCACTCCCGTCGCGGACTTTCGCACAGTGTGGCCAAACTGTTCACGGCTTGAAATTATCTGTCACCTTGAATAGGATTCACTTTTATAAAAAATACGTTTTGTTAGGTTTGATTAACTGTTACCAAAAAGCCTCTTGGCTGACGTCCGACGGCTGTATTTATCCAGTTTGACGTCTCGGCTGGGAGATGTTAGAGGAAATCGATGTCGAAACGCACAGACAAAAACGCACTCGGTCTGTGTTAGTTATCCTCTAGGGAGAGATATGCGGAGGAAAAAAAGGCAAACTAGCAACGGTAAATATCGCGATAAAAAACTAGCATCACTTATTGCGAACCAAGTTTTGCGATACTTTATTATCATAACGTTTATTTTAAAAATAAGAAATGAAGTGCATTGGAAAATTTTGTGCGAATCGGCCTTGTAATTACGCTCTAATAGCTGAAATACGTTTTTTTTCGGTACCCGAAGGATGCTGCATTACGCGATAAATGGGTTGAATTTTTCGAGTTCCGGCGTTCCCGTTGCTGGATTCTTTGCGGCTATGTAGCGCAAGTATTATTCAAACAAAAATCAGTAAATATGTATATAATAAGAAGAGAATACTGCAAAGAAAAACTCCGTTCCTGTGTATTCGCACGTTACGCAGTTATAGGAGCTTAAGAAAAACACAAAAGCAAACTTTTGATGATGGATCTATTTCCCGCAGAAAACCATTCTTGACCCTATCGAACAACGTAAGCAAGAAGATAGATTAGATGCATAAAATATACCATGCGGTAGCTTTCGGACAAAAAATCATTTCTTCAGATCAATCAAAAGCAACACTGCCAGCAACGCAACCATCTGGAAAAAATCAGATAGAAGGTATTACCGACGATTCCGCCGGGAATCCTACCTTTGGATATAGGTTGGTTACCCTAATTGAACAGCATTATTCTTGTCAGGAAAGTTCAACTTACAGTAGCGCCTATTTATAATTTGTTGTCTAATGTTTATCAACAAAAATAAAAAAATAACATTACTATCCAAAAATATTGCACCAATGCAGTCAAATAATGATCGACTGGCTCAAAATGTTGACAGTAAGCTGGCTCAAGATGGCGTCTTCGCATATCTCTCCCCTCTAAAAGTCGATATCAAGCATCGGACTGTCGACATTCGAAAATTCTCCCTTTTTTTAGTCGGCAAAGTGGTCAGCGACCTTCAGCAACCAGCGACCTGTCAGCAGCGAGGATTTTGCGTCGCCATTTCATTTGTGAAAAAGTAGTTGGCGTCTGCAGCGATGTCAGATCTACGGATATCTCCGTAGATCTACGGATTTGGAGGTTTTCTACGGATCTACGGATCCGTAGATAAAATCTACGGAAATCCATTTTTTTCTACGGAAATCTACGGATTTATCTCAGTGTACTTTTGAAGAAGGTTGCCAATGATCGACAGTTATTTTTTCTATTGGATAATCATCTTAACAAAATGGAGAATCCGCAAAACCACGTTGTGCGATAATAAATACCAGCGATCGAAAATTCAACTCGAGAATATAGACCCTGCTTTATAAAACGCCTTCCAAAACTTATACCGCATTTCGGCGATAATGAGTCGGGGAAATTATATGTAATTCAAATCAATAAATCCAGTAAAGTCGTATTGAATAGAATTTAATTTATTGTCTCATCTGCAAATGATAAATTGTTTATTTTATAGAATTCAAGCAACGTTTTCTCCCCTCTGTTGATGAATCGATATCTTGGATCCAGATAACTGTTTTAATTCGTATATTTGATTCGTGCACGCAGCCTAACAGCTGATTTGTCGATGGATTCGCTCTGGTTCAGGCAAAAGCAAAAAGGACACTGAGTATCGTGACAGTTGTATTTGATAGTTGAAAATATTGGTTGACCAACCTCGGCGCGGCCCGATGTAAATATGAATATCTGTAGCACTTTTTAAGACGAAATGCTATTGAGAAGCACAACTGGAAATCCTGAGTGGCAAAACGCGATCCAAAATCAGCTGGGTATTTCTCCGATGTCATTGATGTCAGGACCTTCTGAGAAACAAACGTCGCTTCTGACCATGTTCTGGTAGTGTGTGGGATTTGTACTTGACCAAACTAGAAGGCGAATGCTTACAGCGGTTATACGTAAAAAAGGAGCGATATGGTCGTCCACATCGTACGAATGAGGGTACAACAAAAATCAGGAAATCTTTACCATGAATGACGCGTGAAAGTGATCAACAACACGATAAGGAAAAACTTTTATTACTAAAGAAATTAGAGTTAGCTAAATCTTCCAGCAACCAACGTCACGTTAAAAGGGAATATGTGTATTGCCAGATATAACGTTAATCAGCTTCAACATGTTCGAAATTTGGCTCTGGTTTGCATAGCTCGTGCCTCACTAGATCAATTTATCTACAGTAACAGCATGACACATCTTTATGAACAGGATTAAGTTAAGATTAAGGTCCCCGTCTACAAGGAGGGCGGTGCAATCGACGGAAGACTACATGATTTGTCTCCTGGTACACCTGGCGTTATCCGTAGATTCATGTCGCAAGACGATGAGGTTGTCTCCGATAAAGACGTGTTCAGGAATTTGTTCCCCATTTCCTAAGCTGTCCGGGTTGTGAGAATGCGGATAGAACACTCCATTCCTTTCTTCGTGACCCTGGAAAATGGAACCAACTGGCACATATAACCAACAAACTGTTACGTTTCAATTCTACAAACAACTATGGAAAACAGTGATATAAAATCCTTTGTTGCCCATTTCTGCTGCATTAACCGCAACCAGGATTCAGTTTCAACGCCTTATTCATTCTTTAATCTGCATCTTGACTGAAGTTTAAAGCAGAGTCTAAAGCCTTCAGCTCGGAGGCAATATTAATGCTTTCACCTAATTAAAAGCAGAAGGTAGCATCTGTTACATATTCGAGAAAAAGTGAATTGTGTAATCTATGAAGTTGAATTTGAATCGAAAATAACTGAATGAACGCGCTGCTTCAAACGAACTAAGGACAACAACTGCAATATTTCCTCCAGCGCGGCGGGCATACATTGAATTTTGCCATAACCAAAAAAAAATCTCGATTTCAACTCCGAAAGCTAAAACGTAAGTGGTCCAACCCGCAACGACAGCTAAACCAAAATCTTATATTGAATCTTCAACGATTACATCCAGTACTTTTATAGCAACAAATAGCACCGCCCAACAAGATGCAAATGGTAGATAAAGATTCATTAAACTGCATCATGAAAAAAAAAAGCTGCACAAAACAACACATCGGGATGTTGTCTCTTGAAAATGTGAGAAGAAGTGGTTTAGAAAGTATTTATTACACTGTATTTTTATCGCTGCCAGAACGACGCTGAATCCCTCTGGATAAAGACTCGTCACGTCAATCGTTTGTTTACCATTTATCTGTCAGTGTCATTCCAATCGAGCAGAAGACTTGTCAAATTTTGCAATCTTATTAATGAATTTTGTAAACTATTGTGACAGTGAGTTAAAATATTTGGAATAAATTTCTGAATCGAATCTCTAAGGCAAGATAAAACATATAACTTTTATAATTACGGTGCATACTAAAAGCTGCTTTAACCATTGCAGCTATCCGTTATGTTGTAATTTTTTGGTAAACCACAGAACCGAACCCATTCCGCATGAAGGTTGTAGTTTACCGGGAAGCGAAAAAACCAATATTTTTAAAACCGGTGGTAGTTTTATAGGTACAAAACTTCACACAGCACTTCATGATGAAAAAATTATCGACGTTGCAACTCTTCGGTAACTGTAGTGTACGAGTCAACAAAAGTTAACGCTGTGACAGTGGTGCTATTTTGCAGAAAACCATTTTATTTAGTTGGGATAAGATGGCGAGGCTTTATTCAGTAATTCTGCGTCTTTAGCTGTCAGTTTTTCGAAAATTGGAACGAAAAGTAACGTCGCGAATTCATTTTGCGACACTCATCGGGACATCGGAAAACAATTGGGAATTGTACAATCAACCGTGAGTCGTATGATTAAAAGGTTCTACTAAACTGTGAGCATCGAATGGAAGGAGAAATGCAGGTAGAATGGATGTTCTATTAGTGGTCAAGATCACAAACGTGTTGTGAAAGAGTTTAAGCGTAATCCAATGCTTCGGTCAGGGGTGTGCCCAAAAAGTTGAATCTGTCCAAGTCTTTGGTTCAGAGAGACAAAGACTGCGAGAGACAAAGTACAAAGTGCAGAAGGCTTCAAATCGTGACGAACGGAAAAATATTATGGGAAAGCCATGGACGCGAAAACTGTACACCCAGATGCTGACGAAGCCTCATTATCTCATCATGGATGATAAGACTTGCGTCAAGGCAGACATTCTGTAGCTTCCGGGGCAACTATTTTTCACCACCCAGCACAAATTTGATGTTCCGGAGGAAGTAAGGAAGCAGAAACTTTCAAAGTTTGCCAATAAATACATGATTTATCAAGCGATTTGCGTTTGTGGCAAACGGAGTACGCCTTTCCTGACTACCGAGACTGTAAACGGGGAGATCTATCTCAAAGAGTGTCTTCAGAAGCGTCTGTTTCCTCTGTTGAAACAACCCGAGGGTCCTACGATCTTCTGGCCGGATCTAACTTCGAGCCACTATTCAAATGTTGTCCTGGAATGGTACGAAGCCAACGGGGCTACTTTCGTACCCAAGGAAATGAACCAGAACTAAGGCCCATCGAAAAATACAGCAGGCACTACGGAAGCATCCCAAGGCAGTCAAAACTGAGGAAGACATGAAGAAAAAATGGGTTTCCGTACAGGAGAATCTGCAGCTAGATGTTGTACAGAAACTAATGAGGGAAGTTAAGCGTAATGTGCGAGCGTAAGGTTGAGGTGTTGTAGTTGAATAAAATAAATATGCCAAAAACTTACTAATGGGTTATATTGCATTGTCTGAAAGTTTGAAAAGAATCGGACAAACTAGGTAATTTTTTACAGCGTTTTTCCGTGGTGCAATTTGATGTGGGACATTTCAGAAGGTTTCACGACCGTAGTCAGCAAATCGAAAAAGCATACAAAACCAACCGACCGTTAAATTCAAGGCAACTGCTGCGTTGTTAGCATGGGCGAAGTGACGACCAAAGACTGAATGACCGTCATGCATTGCTACAAATGCCCCCCACAACGTAAAAAAGCTCCGCGCGCAATAGTTGATTGCGTGCGAGGGAATTAATAATAGCCTATTGAAAAAAGCCTATTGAATTAATACTAGCCTATTGAAAAAAATCACATTCGAACTCACGTAACTCCTATGTACACAAACCACCGAGAATTGTCAAACGAAGTTCATCATTTTGTGGGGTTATGTCGGATGGTGTAAAACCTAATTCAGAATACTTTTGTTTCTTTGTTGAGTGCAGAGCAAATCTACGGATTTAATGTCGCG